>NW_007380384.1:27883-38922 GCF_000475195.1 Diaphorina citri | reverse complement strand
ATGAGCTAGAGACTTGAAATTTGGTATGGAGTTTACAAATGTGACAAGGATGCAACTCAAAACTTTTGGTTGAAATAGATGCTGCGGTTGGCGGTATTTTGACCGCACGAGTAGGTACAAATTTTTGTCGATGGTGGGATTCGAACCCGGGACCTTCTGCATGGCAAGCAAGCGCGTTACCACTGGACCAATTCAGTAAAGAAGCTATTGAACTTTGATTTAATTAACGTTTCGGGGTTGGAATTGTTAAAAATCCTTTAACTAAATACCCAAGTACCTAGGTAAGTATTTTTTTTTTCAAGTTTCAGAATAAGAGAAGAATATTGTATGAGCACCTGGAATATATTTAGATATGCAATGTGCAATGAATAATTTAATTTGAAAATAAATAGGTAATAAAATTTATTTATTACCTATAAACAATTTCATTTGGGATTCTATTTCAGCCCTTATTTTTGGCACCAAGATATCTTTGAAGAAAAAGGGAAAATGATACAAACAAACATAATAAAGTGATACCTACCTGCATGCCTGTCAATTTTTTATATTATATTTATTTTTTATTATTTTTGAAGAAGAGCAAGAAAATAGAGAAAATTTTGTGACTTATTTATTTTCTATGCCTATCGCAAATCTTTACGAGTTCTGTTCAATTTTTAAGTAGGTATTATTTCCGATTTTCTGCCCCTCAAAAAAAGTTACATCTTGGAGAAAAAAAAAAAGAAGAAACAGAAGAAGATAGAGGAGGAGGAGGAGAAGAAGAAGAAGAAGAAGAAAAGTTAAATAATAATAAGAAGACGAAGACAAAAAACGAGGAGCAGAAAACGACAAAGGAAAAGAAGCATTTATATCCAAAATGGCGGATAATATTTATGAAGTACAAGAATAAAGAAAAAGTGAAAAAAAAAAACAAGTAATAAAAATGAGTAGGCCCCCGTTTTAATTAAATGAAAACAATGAAGGAAGGTCGTAAAAAAGACTGATAAATACAGAGAATGAAAGAAATGGATAGAGACGGAGAGGGAGAGAGAGAGTTTACTAAGTGAGAAAGAAGCTGGCGGCGATAGCATGTTGAATGCACCCAGGTCCCAATCGATCACTGAAGTTAAGCAACATTGCTCGTGGTTGGTATCCGGATTATGAGAAGGAGGAAAGGTAATGGAAGAGAGAGATAGAAAATAGAAAAGAGGGAGAAAATGGAGAAATAAAAGTTATGGGAAGAAGAAGAAGGAGACGAAAAAAAAAAATATGAAAAAGAAGAGAGGGAGAAAGAGAACATTAAATTTATGCAATAAAATCCTTCGAATTAAAATTTATGCTTAGCACAGTTGTACAACAGACAGAGGGAGAGAAAGAGAGAGAGAGGAGAGAGAGAGAGAAAGAGAGAGGAGAGAGAGAGGAAGAGGGAGAGGGAGAGAGAGAGAGAGACAGAAGAATAAATATCAACACAGGTTCTAAAGGGAATTGTTAGAGAGAGAAGAGAGAGAGAGAGAGAGAGAAAACATGACCTGGTATTTATGAACAAAATGCAACCTTGACTTAACCCTTTAAATTCCCAGGGAACCAGGGGTCTATTACATAAAAAAAAGTTACTCTTAACATTTCACACGTTGCAAAAGTTACTACCTACGTACGAGGAGGTACCTATGTAACTTTACTAAAGAAAAACACCTTTCAGAACATTGTTGTGGTGACGTCATAATATTGCGAAATGACAAGTGCTTTCAAAAACAGCCGACAGGTAGGTCTGACTGACACAAACGGACATTCACACACGTACCTATTCATTCATTAACGAAAATTCTTGAATTCTTGCTATGAAGGTAGACTGCTCTGAATTTGGCACTAAAAACTGACCATCGAAAATTTGACCCGATTACATTACTTTCCTTCCTATAGGATAAGGAAAGTAAAAAGGAGCTTTCTTTTCCATGGACGTGGCTTCTGCATAATTACCTGCAATACAATTACGGATTTTTAATTCATTTCGCTATTTTTTACACCAAACTGTGGGGAAATTCTCTTCTCAAATACGCTTCCACAACTCTGTCATCCATTCCCTTACACCTCCCACCCTTAGTAATTCCTCCCCCCTCCACTTAAAAATCCTTTCACTCTCCCACCCCAAGAAATCCTGCTCCCCTCCCACACTTAAAATATGGTATCGGACTAATTACTCTCCAGGGAATTAAATGAGGGGGAGGAGGAGGGAGAGATTGAGTATGTGTGCGAGTGGGAGAGAGAAAGGGTAACCTCCCACACTTAAAATATGGTATCGGACTAATTACTCTCCAGGGAATTAAATGAGGGGGAGGAGGAGGGAGAGATTGAGTATGTGTGTGAGTGGGAGAGAGAAAGAAGAGGGTATACGAAACAGTCCTGAAAGTCTTTCTCTCTCACTCTCGCTTTCTATTCTCCTTCCCTCGTTCTCTCTCACTCTCTATCTCTCACACACTCACTCTCTTTTCCTTCCCCCCTCCCTCTCTCTCTCTCTATTTCTCTCTCTCCCTCTCTCTCTCTATTTCTCTCCCTCCCTCTCTCTCTCTCTCTCTCTCTCTCAGCTCAAAATCCGCCCCGGGCGGGAATCGAACCCGCGGCCTAGCGCTTACAAGGCAGACGCGCTACCAACTAAGCTAACTAGGCTGGCTCAGTGCAGCTTGAGAGCCACTATTTTGTTCATAAAATATTATGAACGTTATGCCTAGTACAAGTACACACTTGCAACATTTTATCAGGAACATTGTTTCTCAAAGCACAATTTTGTTTACAATAACTCTGTTCCAAAACAGATGTTTCCGGTGTGTACTACATTAAAATAATAATAATAGTGCTTATTTATACAGCTCGCATAGGACTGAAAAGTCCCTTTACTCCAGCAGTAGGCTACTACTATTATTGTGGTCAAATTCTCAAATCATATTGAGGATAAAATTCCATACCTCGGCTGGGATTGAACCCACGCCCTCCTGTTTACCAGGCGAACGCCTTGACCACTACACCACCGAGGCAGGTTTTAGAGGTGAAGCCTATCCTATCTCGGGACTAGAACGGGTTAATGAAGAACCTCTTGGAGGACCTGGAGACACCCTAAGGGTTAAAGGTTCAGGTAACATATGTGGGAACATCATCCTAATCAATTCTAACGGATGATTCAAACTAGAGAAGAAAGAGGAGGAAGAAGAGCAGAAGATGAAGATCGAGACGGAGAAGGTGGAGGAAAAGATGGCGGAGAAAGAGGAGGAGGAAGAAAAAAGAAGAAGAGAGAGTAGGAGAAGGAGGAGGATGAAGAGGAGGAGAAAGAGAAGAAGAGAAGGAGGAGGAGGAAGAGAAAGAGAAGGGTACCCAATGAAAAAAAAAAAACCTGTAAAATAATAGCTTTTGAAAAAAAACATTATATCCTAACTGTTGTGCGGTTCGTTCTAGGAACTGCTGGCTTTCTCCCATCCAGGTCCTGCTCCCTTCGATTTCTGGGTCGATGTTACCAACAGTTTCCACCAAACCACCACCACCACAACAACAACAACAACAACAACAACAACAACAACAACAATAACAACACCACCAAAACAACAAAGAGTGTACCTACGTATAATATTATGTTGGTAGATAGTTAGGTACCTACCAAATCAACTTGGAAAATATAGAAACTAAGTGAGTTTCTAATGGGAAATGGAGAGAGAAAATAGAAAGAAAACACAAGAAAGAGATAGCAACGAAACCACAACGTCTTTGTGTTTCTGAAGAGGAAGAAGAAGCAGAAGAAGAAGGAGGAGAAAAAGAAAGGAGGAGAAGGAAAAGAAAAAGGAGAAGAAGAAGGAGGAGGAAACGAGGAAACGAAGAAGAAGAGGAAGAGGAGGAAGAAGAAGAAGAGGAAGAAAAAGGAGGTGGATAAAAAGAAGAAAAACAAGAAAAAAGAGAAGTAGAAAGAGGAAAAGAAGAAAGTAATGAAGATGGAGAGAAGAAGGGTATCTGTGGATACTTTTACCCCCATTATTTTTGTCCCTATCAACACGAAAAATCAGGAAATAAATTATGAAATTCTGGTGGAGAAAATGTGGGGAAAAATGTACAAGAGCGAAAAATGGGAGAAAGAGAGAGAGAGAGGGAGAGGAAAAAAGGGAGAAAGAGAGAGAGAGAGAGAGAGAGAGAGAGGAGAAATGGAAAAAGGAGAAAAAGGGAAGACGGGAAATGAGTCTATTTAAAAGAAGAAAATTTTATGTTGTTTATCGAAGGAAGAGAAAGCGAAAATATTATTAATAATAATAATAACACCAACAATAATATTAAAAGTTTATTCTATTCCATTCAAGCCTGGCCTAAGCTGAATATTTACGATTCGACCTGGCTCGGCAGGGACTGATCCTGCGGTCTTCGGTTTACCAGACGAGCGCCTTGACCACACCATCGATGAGGGAGGCACACAGGAAGAATGAGTGGGAGGGAGAAGAGTGGGAGAGAGAGAGGGAAAAAGAGCTAGAGGGAGATAAAGAGATGTATGTAATAAGGAGAAAAGGGAAGGAGGGAGAAAAGAGACAGAGGGAGAAATAGACACAGGAGAAAAAGAAAGGGAGGGAGATAAAGAGATAAATAAAATAGGAGGGAAAGGGGAGAGATTAAATATAGGGACCCCACCCCGTGCCATCCCGGAGGGAATGAAAATCAATTTCCACAGAGTTCGGTGGGTTTTAATCATTTGCTCGAATTAGGGAAAGAGCCCTTAAGTGTTTCCACCCACCCCGAGTAATGGAAAAGAGACAGAGGGAGAAATAGACACAGGGGAAAAAGAAAGGGAGGGAGATAAAGAGATAAATAAAATAGGGGGGAAAGGGGAGAGATTAAATATAGGGACCCCACCCCATGCCATCCCGGAGGGAATGAAAATCAATTTCCACACAGAGCCCGGTGGGTTTTAATCATTTGCTCGAATTAGGGGAAGAGCCCTTAAGTGTTTCCACCCACCCCGAGTAATCCTTCCCCCTCCCACCATTCAGAAATCCCTAACCACTCATCTCTCCCCTCCTGTCGCGAATTCTCGCGAATTTGTGATATTTTTTCGGCCAGTTTCTGGACAGCCTAGAATTTTACAATAGTTCAGATCTCAGAATTTGTCGGACACATGTGATTTCAGATTTTTCTCTCGGACATTCTTAATTCATCGGAACATTTTATTATTTTGGACATTTTTGTGTATTGCTTACAGTTATTAAAAGAATTTTACAATAGTTCAGATCTCAGAATTTGTCGGACACATTCAGATTTCAGATTTTTCTCTCGGACATTCTTAATTCATCGGAACGTTTTATTATTTTGGACATTTTTGTGTATTGCTTACAGTTATTAATAAAACTATATTGTTACTATTGTGCAATACGGTACTTGTGCAGAAGTCACGTCCGTGGAAGTTTGCTATCAAAGGAACTGGCACAAACGAGCAGTGACCAGTGTTATTATAGGCAGAATTTTACAATAGTTCAGATCTCAGAATTTGTCGGACACATTCAGATTTCAGATTTTTCTCTCGGACATTCTTAATTCATCGGAACATTTTATTGTTTTGGACATTTTTGTATATTGCTTACAGTTATTAAAACTATATGTATTGTTACTATTGTGCATTGTGCAATACGGTACTTGTGCAGAAGTCACGTCCGTGGAAGTTTGCTATCAAAGGAACTGGCACAAACGAGCAGTGACCAGTGTTATTATAGGGTTAGGTTGAATGCAAGAAGGAGTTTTCACAATTAGAGCAGTGATTCGTGTTATTATAGGGTTAGGTTAAATACAAAAAGGAGCTTTCTTTTCCATGGACGTGACTTCTGCGTTCTGCATAATTACCTGCAATACAATTACGGATTTTTATTTCATTTCGCTATTTTTTACACCTAACTGTGGGGAAATTCTCTTCTCAAATACGCTTCCACAACTCTGTCATCCACTCAATTGCCCCACACCTCCCACCCTTAGTAATTCCTCCCCCCTCCACTTAAAAATCCCTTCCCTCTCCCACCCCAAGAAATCCTGCTCCCCTCCCATTAAAATATGGTATCGGGCTAATTACTCTCCAGGGAATTAAATGAGGGGGAGGAAGAGGGAGAGATTGAGGGGGAGGAGGGAGAGTATGTGTGGGAGAGAGAGAGAGAAAGAAGAGGGTAGTACTTGTGCAGAAGTCACGTCCGTGGAAGTTTGCTATCAAAGGAACTGGCACAAACGAGCAGTGACCAGTGTTATTATAGGGTTAGGTACAAAAAGGAGCTTTCTTTTCCATGGACGTGGCTTCTGCATAATTACCTGCAATACAATTACGGATTTTTATTTCATTTCGCTATTTTTTACCCCTAACTGTGGGGAAATTCTCTTCTCAAATACGCTTCCACAACTCTGTCATCCACTCCATTTCCCCACACCTCCCACCCTTAGTAATTCCTCCCCCCTCCACTTAAAAATCCCTTCCCTCTCCCACCCGAAGAAATCCTGCTCACACTATGTATGTGCCTATGAAGGAGGAATGACCTTTGATTACTAAAGGTCTTCTTAAGGTATGTCCAAACATAGTCGATCATTTGTTAAACACCCTGTATGCAGTAGTGTGGCGACATTGCTATGTGCCTATGATGGAGAAATGGCCTTTGATTACTAAAGGACTTCTTCAGGTATGTCCAAACATAGGCGATCGAGGGCCAGTCGACTATGTTTGGCCGTCGACCGGCCGTCGATCGACGAGGAAAATCTATGCGGTCGAGGCAGTGTGGACACTGGACACATCTTTAAAGGTATCCCCATCCGTGGCACAAGCGCTTGCTTTATCCTAAAGAGGTAAAGTTCGTTCTAGGAACGGCTAGCTTTCTCCTATCCTGTCATCCTTCTCTCTTTGCTTTCGATTCCCTCTATATCAACAGTTACAATAAGAGTAACCTTAATTAAATCTTTTGGGGGAACAAAAAACTGTGACCACTAGAATTTGGCCTATTGGCATCAAAAGGGTCAAACATAGGACTAAAGCAGTTCCAAGTTAATCAAATTGCCTTCAGGCCTTTAATTTTCTTTCCATACTTATTACACCCCTCTCTTTTTCTCACATTCTCTCCCTATATCTCTCTCCTTGTCTCCCTCCCTCTATCTCCTTCTCTCTCTCGCTCTCTCTCTCCCTCTCCTTCTCTCTCTCTTCCCTCTCCTTCTCTCTCTCTTCCCTCTCCTTCTCTCTCTCTCATACTCTCACTTCCTTACCTATATTCTATCTCCTTCTCTCTCTCTCTCTCTTTCTCTTGCCCCTCTCCTTCTCTCTCTCTCTCTCTCTTTCTCTCACTTATTACACCTTCTCCTTCTTTTCCTCTCTTTCTCTCTCCCACATTACACCCTCTCTTTATCTCTCTCTCTCTCTCCCTTGGGGCCAAAGGGAATAAAGATGAGGAATGAGATGAAAAAGAGGGGAGGGAGGGTTTGTAACACAACTTCAAGTCTTTTGACAGTTTCATTTGTTATTATTAAACTACAAAATCCGAGTTAAAGCGCCTCAAAGAAAGAAGAAGAAAACAAGCAGGGTCCGTCCCTCCGGGAATTGTTTATTCGATCGTAATTAGAGAAAATCAGTACCTATGTACCTACCTAATTTGTTTAATATTCAGTTTATTATTATTCATTTGATTTTTACTTTCTATTTTGATTTTACTTTCATGTAATTGTAATGATTTAAAATCAAGACTAGAGCCCGTTCTCCCTTTATTCCCAATTTAATGTTCAAGACACCCATCCATTTATTGGCCTTCCTCGGCGTAGCTTAACACAGGTGACGCTAGAACCGGTCTTAAATGATCGACTGAAGTGTTATCTAAAACTTTCTCGCTTTGAGTTCATAGGTCGTCGCGACAAATTTCAAGATCAGAGCTCATTTGTGTGAGAAAATAAAATCCCCCAAAAAACAGTTTTCTTGGTTTTCTGGACAAAATTTGCACCACCACTTTCGTGTTCCTGGTAAAAAGACCTTTAATTTAATATATAGGTCGACCAGGTTTGGATAAGTCCTTCTATATGGGGACAGAAATGTGTACACAGATTCACAGACGACACCGAAGCGAATACAATAGCCCGTCCCTTATACCTTTTTTTATTACTATCGTAATAATAAAGGAAGGACGGGCTAAAAAGGAAAGAAAGAGAAGAAAGAAAGGGAAAAGAAGAAGGGGAGGCAGAAACAAAAAGGAGGTAAGGTAATATTAGGTGTAGGTACATACATATACAGGAAGGGTAAAGGTAAAGGTGGGTGGGATAGGTTAAGATATTAAGGTAAAGGAACATTATTACTTAGACACCATAAATCACTACCCTTTATAAAATAGGATAGAGAGAGAGAGAGTGAGAGAGAGAGAGAGAGTGAGAGAGAGAGAGAAGTTCCCAAGTTTATAGCATGGTCCAATTCTTGGCACAAAAATATTGTTCCTCAGTTTATTATACACGTAGATAAATTTCATGAATTGATTTGGACTCGAACCACCAACCTCCAGGTCCAAAGTCCGACCACTACCCACTACACTACTGAGGTTTTTGTTCGATTTGTACGTAAAATGGAAGAAGTGTGAGGGTTTACCTATTCCTCTTTGATGTAACTTGGTAAAAAAAAGGAAAAAGAGAGAGGAAGAGAGAGAGAGAGAGAGAGAGGGAGAGAGAGAAAGATAGAGGGATAGAGAGAGAGAGAATGACAAGGGACGAAAGAGAGAGAGGGAGGGAGAGAGAAAGACAGAGGGATAGAGAGAGAGAATGACAAGGGAAAAAAGAGAGAGAGAGAGAGAGAGAGAGAGAGAGAGGGAGAGAGAGAAAGATAGAGGGATAGAGAGAGAGAGAATGACAAGGGACGAAAGAGAGAGAGGGAGGGAGAGAGAAAGACAGAGGGATAGAGAGAGAGAATGACAAGGGACGAAAGAGATGGAGGGAGAGAGAGAGAGATAGAGGGATATAGAGAGAGAGAATGACAAGGGACGAAAGATAGAGGGATAGAGAGAGGGAGAGAGATAGAGGGATAGACAGAGAATGACAATGGACGAAAGAGATAGAGATATTAGAGAAAGAATTAGTAACAAAGTAAGAGAGTGAGAAAGAGAAACGAGGAAAGAAAGAGATAGATTACCCTAGAAAGTACAAAGGGTTTGATCACCCTAAAATGGTAATTCGATTAACTCAACCTTCACGAATCGAAGGGAGGAGAGAAAGAAATATAGAAAGAGAGAGAACAAGCAGGGACCGTCCCACCGGGAATTTTTTAGCCCGTTGTGATTAGAGAAAATCAGTACCTATGTACCTACCTAATTTGTTTAATATTCAGTTTATTATTTTATTCTTGATTTGATTTTTTGATTTTACTTTTATGTAGGTATTGATTTAAAATCAAGACTAGAGCCCGTTCTCCCTTTATTCCCAATATAATGTTCAAGTCACCCATCCATTTATTGGCCTTGCTCGGCGTAGCTTAACATAGATGACGCTAAAACCGGTCTTAAATTAACGACTGAAGTGTTATCTAAAACTTTCTCGCTTTGAGTTCATAGGTCGTCGTGACAAATTTCATGATCAGAGCTCCCCCAAAAACCAGTTTTTTTTTTTTTTTTTGTTTTTTGGCTTTATGGTTCTCTGGGCAAAATTTGCACCACCATTTTCGTGATCCTGGTAAAAAGACCTTTAATTTGATATATAGGTCGACCAGGTTTGGATAAGTCCTTCTATGGGGACAGACAGACAGACCGACCGACAGACGACACCGAAGAGAATACAATAGTCCGTCCACTATACCTTTTATGTTTACTATTGTAATTTAATAAAGGAAGGACGGACTAAAAAGGGGTTTAGTAAAAGACAAAAGTTCAAACAGAGGGATATAGGATATAATTACATGTGTGTCTATTTTACACCTCCGGTTGTATGAAAGGCGCTTAAAAAGGCTCCCCCTAAACTACTGGCCTAGTTAAGTGGTAATTAGCACTATCCTCCAATTCCTATGTACCTACACCTCCATTACCTCCTATTCCCCTACTCCTACCCCTACATTCGATAGATTAAGCATTAAGCGTATCTATCTTGCCTTTGATGTGGTGTATTAGAAATCTACACCTCCATACGTATATCTGTGACCTGACCTCTTTAGTAGCCTGCCAGTCAGGGCCGTGTTCAAAAGGCGGGGCCGAGGGGGGCCGGCCCCCTTTACTGAAGGGCAGACTCCGCAAATTTGGAGCATCTACCCCCCCCCCTCGACAAAATCCTGGTTATGGCCCTGCTATCTACCTATAATAATAATATACATAATATACATTGTATATTAGAGACTCATAGAGGAATCTACACCTCCCCACGTCGCGTAGGTGGGTATCTCTGCCCTATTTAGGAGCCTGCCTATCAGGGCCCGTATTCAAGGGGCGGGGCCGAAAGGTCTAGGCCCAGCTTTACGATAGACCAGACACCGAAAACCCCCCCCCCCCCAGAGAAAATCCTGGATACGGCCTTGATGAGAGACTTGGAGAGAATTCTATACCTCCTCAAGTATCTGTAACCCATTTCGGAGTCTGTCTATGTATACATTAGATACTTATACATAGAGGAATCTAAACCTCCCATCACATCGCGTAGGTTTTGGCCTCTCCCCCCCCCCCCTCGAGAAAATCCTGGATACGGCCTTGATTAGAGACTTGGAGAGAATTCTATACCTCCTTTCGTATCTGTAACCAGTGTAACCCATTTCGGAGTCTGTCTATATAGGTATATTAGAGACTTATACATAGAGGAATCTAAACCTCCCATCACATCGCGTAGGTGGGTATCTCTGCCCTCTTTAGAAGTCTAAGAAGCTATAGATGCTGTCTAGGTACGTCTAACCTCTATATACGTAGGTAAGTCTATAAGAAGCCTATAAGTACCTAGGAATTAGACTTACTAATTATGTAGGCCTAATTTCTATCTATTAAGCTCCTTAGAGAGCTTAGATCTACTACATCTAAGGAGCCTAAGTAAGTACCTATCTAGGACTACTTATACTAATCAGGGCCGTATTTAAGGGGGGG
>NW_007380384.1:19632-27733 GCF_000475195.1 Diaphorina citri | reverse complement strand
TATAGGGTTAGGTTAAACGCAAAAAGGAGTTTTCACAATTAGAGTAGTGATTAGTGTTATTATAGGGTTAGGTTAAATACAAAAAGGAGCTTTCTTTTCCATGGACGTGGCTTCTGCATAATTACCCCATAGTTCAAGGAAATCCTAGTCTATCAGAGGAACAGATCAAAAGTGTTCAAACAATGAGACGAATGACAAAACAATATCAAAGATGGGTTTTTTGTTTATTTCTTATTTTTTTTTTTTTTTCAATTTAAAAATAAAAGGGTATTTCTTCCCTATTTTGTTCTTTTGTACCACTAAATTTGGCCCTATTTTCATTGTTTTATACGGAATTTTGATTATATCAACTTTTATACAGAACCTCGAATCTATAATCTACCCTCAGTCCCAATTAATTGATATAAATTGAGGTTCTACTCCACTGATAAACAAACCAGACACTTTGGAAAGGCTGTAATTATTTAGAAGCCACAACATTGAAAAAGAAAGCTTCTTTTGTGTTTAACCTAACCCTATAATGACACTGGTCACTGCTCATTTGTGACAGCTCCTTTTAGTAGCAATTTTTTATTGACGTGAGTTCTGACCAAGTACCCAATGCAATGTTCAGTAACAGTTCTCTCTTTTTTATTTCAGATTTCAATGTGGCAGTGACTCAAATCAGCTCTGTGCTTACACCAAAGCCAGTAACCAAACTATCACTGAAGGAACTCTTTGATACTTCAATACTGTGGGCTGTACCGAAGAAAAGAAGATCATTGGAGAGACGAATGAATAGGAAGTACGGATCCAAAGACCAAGTATGGAAGATGCTCATGCCGAGAACAGACTTGACAGTTTGCAACACATGTGGTTATACACATCATAGTAAAACACTATGTGGTAAATATTATTCATTATCAATCTCACGAGTAAAATGTTCCTTTCCTAGTCTTTTGAAAGTTATGTACCCATATGGTTTAACAACAAACTTGGAAAAAGATAAGTATTTCACCACCATTTTTATTTTGTAGCAATAGAAGAACTGCTACATTTGACTCACATGATCTGTGTTGTAGAATGTCTCATCAGATGGATGATAGAAGGCACAATAATTCCTGCCCTTGATTTTTTTTTTTTTATATATCTCAGCCCTAAGTTCTATCTACACTCTTTGAGACTAGGTACTCTATTGATAGCTTTCAATACAATTTTATAGTCAGCTCCCATGGCGTAGTGGTCACTGCGCTCGCCTTGCACGCGGGAGACCAGGGTTCGATTCCCGGCGGGGGGGTCAAGAAATTTGTATCATCCAAATGATTGATTCCGTGACTGGTAGCTATGACATGTAAATGCGCATAGCGACCGGTGCCAGCATGGTAGGTAAACATTGGATGTTAGGATTATTGAGATACTGGGAAAATCCTACAATGATGCAGGCTGCAGTGAGCACCAAAGTTGTGACATAATAACTTAATAACACAAAGAAACTGCATTTACATTCTACAATTTCTACATTACATTACAAATCCTGCCTGGATACGGCCCTGATACTAATTAGGCCACATCTAATCTGTTTCGAAAGAGAAAAAGTTCTAAAGCTCTGAAAACTTAAAGCTCTACTACTACTACTATAACTAAACTATGTAACTACTTAACGGTTCAATCGGATTACTCAAAAGTGACTTTGGCTACTTGAAATAATAAGGGGAAACAAGTTTTAAAGCTCCGAAACTTGAAGGGTCCACACATAGTCTACCGGCTGTCGATGCACATCAATCGGCGGCCGTCGACTATTATGTGTGGACTGTGGACAGCTGGACACACCGTAAGAGGAAATTTGGTTTTAGATTGAACTCTTCGTCTATTTCGTATGAAGATAAGGCTGGCGTAGCTCCACCTGGAATAAAAACAACTAGTTATTATTGCGAAACAATGAACTTTCTAAGGCATTCCACTGGACAAATACGGCAGATCCACAGAATATATAGCATAGGAGAATGAGTAGGGCGAGAGATATGGGCAGATTGAACTCTTCGTCTATTTCGTATGAAGATAAGGCTGGCGTAGCTCCACCTGGAATAAAAACAACTAGTTATTATTGCGAAACAAAAGCCTCAGATTCAACTTTTTGAAGGAGGATGAATTTTTAATAGTGTTAAGCATACTTTAATACTTGTCACAAATATCGTTCCCCAATATTATTATTACACCTAGATAAATTTTATGACGTGACTTGGACTCGAACCATCACCCTCCGAATAAAAAGTCCAACGCGTTAACAACTGAATCAATCGGGACAACCAATTTTCACCGATCTAACGATTACCGAGGGGGGAAATTCGAACGCGTTAACCACTACACCACTGAGGTTGGTTCAGATTCTAATTAACCTGATTTTTTATTTATTGTTATGTACTATAGCGAAACAATGAATTTCTTAGGCCAGTCACTCACACTCAGACCATCTGACAGACGGTCTCACACACCTGGGTCTGTCAGACCGTTGAAAATTTTTTGCCAAATTTCATCAAAATCGGAAAAACCTTTTGTGAGTTACAGCGAAGCATAAAAACAGACAAAATTACACATCACACTTGAAGATAAGCTAAAAGCAAAATTTTGCCCGATTAAATTACTTTCCTTCCTAAAGGATGAGGAAAGAACCAAGGACAACAAAGTCTTCAGTCTTCGACCCTCACACACCTGGGTCTGTCAGACCGTTGAAAATTTTTTGCCAAATTTCATCAAAATCGGAAAAACCTTTTGTGAGTTACAGCGAAGCATGAAAACAGGCAAAATTACACATCACACTCTACAAGCTAAAATCAAAATTTTGCCCGATTAAATTACTTTCCTTCCTAAAGGATGAGGAAAGAACCAAGGACAACAAATAATAATAATAATGGACTCTTGAGTGGAAGGCAACCACTAGGCGAGGTTAACGCCTTAGGCGTTTTCTACCACCTAAACCTTAGAGCTCCATTATTATGTAGTCAAATTCTCAAATAAATGAGGATAAAATTCCATACCTCGGCTGGGATCGAACCCACGCCCTCCTGATTACCAGGCGAGCGTCTTGACCACTACACCACCGAGGCAGGTAAAGTCTTCAGTCTTCGACTTCAGTCTTCAAAGTCTTCAGTCTTCGACCCAAAGTTGTGACTTTGCCGAGAAATGAATAGCTCATCCCAAAGAGGATTTGCCTGAAGAGAAGCTAAAAGGACAACACATCTTCACACCCATTATGAACAGACTGGATTGGGTGTGAAGAACTCACCATTACCGGGTGTTTCAAGATGTTTGCTGAAGGCGTTCATATTCTGCTGCTCCTCAGGGGATATCACTTGACTGGGACGACGAAACTGTTGGGCCACATCCACCACCATTTTGACACCTTTCATCACTTCCTGGAGGTGGAGAAAAACAGATTTTAATCGTTTCAATGTTTTCCATTTAAGCATCATTATCTTTGAAGAAAATATATTCCTTCATCTCTTCTTATAGAAGTGAAGGATTATCAAAATAATTCCTGTATACATCCTGTATACACTAAGGGATAATTCCCTTGTACTGTTGTAGGAGTTGGGTGAAATGATTCTACTTCCTTTTCTTTTCATGATCTTATTCAACTAATTTCAATGATTTGATGTCATAAAACTGACGTGATGTTAAGTGTATACACAGGATAGAAGAAGGCTGGCCGTTCCGTTCAGGATAAAAGCGCTTACAACACAGATTGGGCCACATCCACCACCATTTTGACACCTTTCATCACTTCCTGGAGGTGGAGAAAAACAAATTTTAATCGTTTCAATGTTTTCCATTCAAGCATCATTATCTTTGAAGAAAATATATTCGTCCATCTCTTCTTATAGAAGTGAAGGATTATCAAATTAATTTGGATCCTGTATACACTAAGGGATGATTCCCTTGTACTGTTGTAGGAGTTGGGTGAAATGATTCCACTTCCTTTTCTTTTCATGACCTTATTCAACTGATTTCAATGATTTGATGTCATAAAACTGACGTGATAAGTGTATACACAGGATAGAAGAAGGCTGGCTGTTCCGTTCAGGATAAAAGCGCTTACAACACAGAAGCGCTACCAACCAATCTAAATAGGGCTAGACTGGCAAATCTCTCTTTTTTTAGAGGGAACTGTAACTGCTATGGTCTTATCGTAGAAATCGAAGAGAGAAGGAAGACAGGATAGGAGAAAGCCAGCCGTTCCGAGAACGAACATTATCCCATCAGGATAAAAAAATCGAAGAGAGAAGGAAGACAGGATAGGAGAAAGCCAGCCGTTCCGAGAACGAACATTATCCCATCAGGATAAAATTCGCCCCGGGCGGGAATCGGACCCGCGGCCTAGCGCTTACGAGGCAGACGCACTACTAACTAAGCTAACTAGGCTGGCACTTTGCACTTATGGGTTTTAATTAACGTGAAAGCAATCAAACAGGAAAACATATGTAGGTTAACATATGTAACGAAGAGAGAAGGAAGACAGGATAGGAGAAAGCCAGCCGCTCCGAGAACGAACATTATCCCATCAGGATAAAATCCGCCCCGGGCGGGTATCGAACCCGCGGTCTAGCGCTTACAAGGCAGACGCACTACCAACTAAGCTAACTAGGCTGGCACTTATGGGTTTTAATTAACGTGAAAGCAATCAAACAGGAAAACATAATGTAGGTCAACATATGTAATTTGAAGTTTGAAGTGCATTGTGTAGGTAGGTACCTGATTGTGTGCATGTGTGCTCCTCATTACAATTTTTTAATTCAACAAATACCTATCAAATTAGTGAAATTAGCTTAGCGTATGTGAATTGCAATAAAAAAAAAAACTACAACATTTAAAGTTATCTTCTTTTTTATTTATTTTTTAATCAAATCCAATGAAATAGGTAGGTACATATATAAAAATAAATTAAAATTATCTATGTACCTACATAATATGTAGAAATACGAGTAATATTATTATGTGAATAGATAACTAATTGCAATAAAAAAAAAAACTACAACATTTAAAGTTATCTTCTTTTTTATTTATTTTTTAATCAAATCCAATGAAATAGGTAGGTACTCGTACATATATAAAAATAAATTAGAATTATCTATTTACCTACCTAATATGTAGAAATACGAGTAATATTATTATGTGAATAGATTACTTCAATCGAAATACGAGTGCAATTTTTTTGTCGATGACGTTATTTGAACCCAGGACCTTCTGCATGGCAAGCGAGCGTGCTACCACTGGGCTAAACGTGGAGTCAAGTTGTATTATTGGGGGTTTATGAACAAAAACCCATTTCAAGCACAAGGTTCACATTTTTTTATTGGCAAACAATACCTAATTATGTAATTTCTGGATAAGTTTGTACGAAACTACTGCATACAGAAGTGCAATCTGATTGTTCCGAACACTAATTTTTCCAAATAGTAACACAGTCGAGTGCAAATTTTTTGTCGATGACGTTATTTGAACCCAGGACCTTCTGCATGGCAAGCGAGCGTGCTACCACTGGGCTAAACGTGTAGTCAAATTGTATTATTGGGGGTTTATGAACAAAAACCCATTTCAAGCACAAGGTTCACATTTTTTATTGGCAAACAATACCTAATTATGTAATTTCTGGATAAGTTTGTATGAAACTACTGTATACAGAAGTGCAATCTGATTGTTCCGAACAGTAATTTTTCCAAATACCTACTTGCCAAATAGGAGCAGTTATATTCCCATTTACAGTAGGAAACAGTTACCTATATATATGGGTACCCATTTTTCCAATAGTTTGAACATGGGTAGGTACTTGTCCAGAGATGAAATTGAACGAACGAAGTGATTTTTTTTATTATTATTATTATTTTTTAGGAGGTTTGATACAGGGAAAAAACTTCAACTACTAAGGTCTTATCGTGATGAAAGCGAATAAGTCCCAGGAACAAACATTATCCCATAGGGATAAAATCTCTCCCGAGTGGGAATCAAACTCGCAGCCTAACGCTTACAAGACAGACAGTTTGTCTTTGTCCGATTTTGATGAAATTTGGACCTCCGACCCTTTGACGAAAATTTTCAGAGCCGTGACCAAAAGTGAAGATGAAGAAATCCGGCCGAAAGGACCAAAAGTTAAGTTGGACAAATCCGGCCCAAGGACCAAAAGCGAAGATGAAATCCGGCCTAAAGGACCAAAAGTCAAATTGGACAAATCCGGCCCAAGGACCAAAAGTGAAGATGAAATCCGGCCTAAAGGACCAAAAGTTAAACTAAAGATATCAGGTCCAAGGACCACGTGTTTGGACTATTTTCCACACAAGAATGAATAAATCATATGGACCAATAAATCTAAAGCTAGAAGGACTTGTCATGCAGCTAAACACGAAATTTGACTGTGCCAAGCGTTTCACAACAAAACGGTCCCGACATCAAACGATGCAAACATGGAAGAAACCGAATAAAGAGTTGAAATATTTAAAGTGTTATACACCATCCAATGGTTAAGCTGTCTTTTACATCATAGTTGCCTTACTTCACCAAATGCCCTAGAAATGTGCCCATAAACTTGTCGACATAAGAGAAACCCTAAACAACAAAAACTCAAACAATTTACATACAACAAATTTTGTTTATTGGGCAACAATATGAAGTGCTATGTTCGAACATAAACATTTGATTTATTTAGTCTCAAGTTATTTGTGTTTACATGAATTACTGGAAAACCGCAAACTCAAGTCCAAAAATCATAAAGTACAAAAAGCGTCTCACTGATTAATTTATTTCAGCAATTTGTAAAACAAAATACCAGAACGCTTTTTAAAAATGATCTATTGAAATAACACTTTAATTGAAATAAAAATTCCTAATAAATCTCAAACGATCAATTCTCTATTTTTAGAAAAATTCTTCATAAATCTCCAAAAATTTCTAATAAATCTCTATTTTTAGATTCATTTTTTGGAGGAAAAAAGCGAAGAAAAAAAGGAGTGAAAAAATTGCACAATAACGAGGGAAATACGAAAAAAATTCGGAGTATGAGTAAGATTACGCTGTCAGTTTCGAAACACAACTGAATGCTGAATGCCGGGCTCTGACGTTGAAACGGTGTTGGATTTTTTTTTTATTTTTTTTATTTTCATTTTTTTTTTCTTCATCTCTTGAGGTTGACCGTAGATTCGTAGATTGGGCTCGGCTCTGTGGTACATCCAATTTGTGAGCGAGCAATTGCAGTAGCTCTGTGAGTGCCATGCACCTTAAAGGTTCAGGTTCAATTCTCAAACTTTTTCTTTCTCTTTAAGGCAACCTGTAGCATGTGAATATTGTGAATCCAACACAGTTAAACAGTACGTTTAGAACTGTCTCTGGATTTTGAGCCTATTCTATCTCGAAAAGAAATAAAAAAAACTCCCTGACCTCCTAAAACGAAGCCCCTGGTTTGGAGCACCGAAACTTCGTCATGTCCCCCCGAACGAAAGAAGAAGATATTTTTTTATACATTGATTTTCTTTTTCTAGTTTTCTTAAGTGTTGTATTTTTAGTTTTCTATGATAGGTACTTGTAAGTATGTAAATACATAGGTATAGAATGAGGGTTTGTGCATTCGGGCATAATGGCTGGATCGTCAGCTCCCATGGCGTAGTGGTCACTGCGCTCGCCTTGCACGCGGGAGACCCGGGTTCGATTCCCGGCGGGGTCAAGACATTTGTATAATGCAAATGTTTGATTCCGTGACTGGCCGTTACGGGGCCCACTCAGCCTCGTGAGGAAAATGAGTAGCTATGTAATATAAATGCGCATAGCGACCGGTGCCAGCATGTTAGGTAATTGGGAGCTGGATTATTGCGATATATGTATTTGGAAAAATCCTACAATGCTGCAGTGAGCACCAAAGTTGTGAAATAATAACACAAAGAAAGACATTTATTTATTTTTTTTTATTTTTTTTAATGGCTGGATCACACGAGGTGAGTGGGCAGTCCACCTACTGTCATCGTGAAAATACCATTGGTGTCCAGTAACATTTCAGTCCAGTGGGATAGAATCAATTGGATTTCTCATCTCTAATTATGTACATACCTATGTATTTGAACCTTTTTATTAAGTGGGTAAT
>NW_007380384.1:13239-16130 GCF_000475195.1 Diaphorina citri | reverse complement strand
ATTATTACACCTAGATAAATTTTATGACGTGACTTGGACTCGAACCATCACTCTCCGAATAAAAAGTCCAACGCGTTAACAACTTAACCAATTGGGACAACCGATTTTCACCGATCTAGCGATTATCGAGGGGGAAAATTCGAACGCGTTAACCACTACACCACTGAGGTTGGTTCAGATTCTAATTAACCTGATTTTTTATTTATTTATTGTTATGTACTGTAGCGAAACAATGAATTTCTTAGGCCAGTGACTCACACTCAGATCATCTGACGGTCTGTCAGACCGATGAAAATTTTTTGCCAAATTTCATCAAAATCGGAAAAACCTTTTGTGAGTTACAGCGAAGCATGGAAACAGACAAAATTACACATCACACTTGTAGATAAGCTAAAAGCAAAATTTTGCCCGATTAAATTACTTTCCTTTCTATAGGATAAGGAAAGAACCAAGGACAACAAAGTCTTCAGTCTTCGACCCAAAGTTGTGACTTTGCCGAGAAATGAATAGCTCATCCCAAAGAGGATTTGCCTGAAGAGAAGCTAAAAGGACAACACATCTTCACACCCATTATGAACAGACTGGATTGGGTGTGAAGAACTCACCATTACCGGGTGTTTCAAGATGTTTGCTGAAGGCGTTCATATTCTGCTGCTCCTCAGGGGATATCACTTGACTGGGACGACGAAACTGTTGGGCCACATCCACCACCATTTTGACACCTTTCATCACTTCCTGGAGGTGGAGAAAAACAAATTTTAATCGTTTCAATGTTTTCCATCCAAGCATCATTATCTTTGAAGAAAATATATTCCTCCATCTCTTCTTATAGAAGTGAAGGATTATCAAATTAATTTGCATCCTGTATACACTAAGGGATGATTCCCTTGTACTGTTGCAGGAGTTGGGTGAAATGATTCCACTTCCTTTTCTTTTCATGATCTTATTCAACTGATTTCAATGATTTCATGTCATAAAACTGACGTGATGTTAAGTGTATACACAGGATAGAAGAAGGCTGGCCATTCCGTTCAGGATAAAAGCGCTTACAACACAGAAGCGCTACCAACCAATCTAACTAGGGCTAGACTGGCAAATCTCTCTCATCCGGCCCCAAGGACCAAAAGTGAAGATGAAGAAATCCGGCCTCAAGGACCAAAAGTGAAGATGAAGAAATCCGGCCTCAAGGACCAAAAGTGAAGCTGGAGAAATCCGGCCCCAGGAGAAAGCCAGCCGTACCGAGAACGAACATTATCCCATCAGGATAAAATCCACCACGGGCGGGAATCGAACCCGCGGCCTAGCGCTCACAAGGCAGACGCACTACCAACTAAGCTAACTAGGCTGACAAGGCAAATCTGTATCAATCAAAAACTGCCAAATTATTCTCTCTAGGCCAGTTAACCAGTCTCAAAAAAAGGGACCAAGAATCCGACCCGGGCGGGAATCGAACCCGCGGCCTAGCGCTTACAAGGCAGACGCACTACCAACTAAGCTAACTAGGCTGGCCAGGCAAATCTCTATCAATCAAAAACTGCCAAATTATTCTCTCTAGGCCAGTTAACCAGTCTCAAAAAAAGGGACCAAAACTACTCACTTGCACAGGTCCAGTCCTTCGCACTTTTCGACAGCTTCCCGTGTAGTAGAGTCGCCTCACGTAGGCCCAAACGAATTTGATAGCTCGCGTGAACAGCTTACCAAAGTCAGCCAACACGATAAGGAATATGGGGATGCCGAAGATTGCATACATGATTGTGAAGGCGCGACCAGTGTTGGTTGAAGGCGAAATGTTACCGTAACCTGTGAAAAAGAAAAAGAATGAGAAGTAAAATAGGTTAAGAACTTACATAACGAAGATTGCATACATGATTGTGAAGGCGCGACCAGTGTTGGTTGAAGGCGAAATGTTACCGTAACCTGTGAAAAAGAAAAAGAATGAATATGAGAAGTAAAATAGGTTAAGAACTTACATAATTATGGTATAACTTCGCTGATGAGCACACACTATCAGGTAGACCTGACAGGTACGGCTGAAAAGTTCCGCCTGTCAGGTCTACGAGATACCTGATAGTAAGTGGCTGGTCTTACTGTTGAAAATGGTACTATTTAAACACATGAAAAGAGCACCAGTAAAAGAACTTCCAAGTTATCTTCCAAGAGTGAGAAAGATCACCTCTCTTAGGCCAGCCACTCACGACCAGTCAGACTACCAGATACCTGATAGTGAGTGGCTGGTCTTACTGTTGAAAATGGTACTATTTAAACACATGAAAAGAGCACCAGTAAAAGAACTTCTAAGTTATCTTCCAAGAGAGAGAAAGATCACCTCTCTTAGGCCAGCCACTCGTTATCAGTCAGACCTGACAGGTACACCTGATCAGGTCTACCTGATAGTAAGTGGCTGGCCTTAGTTA
The DNA here is from genome assembly GCF_000475195.1 of Diaphorina citri. Taxonomy (NCBI): domain Eukaryota; kingdom Metazoa; phylum Arthropoda; class Insecta; order Hemiptera; family Psyllidae; genus Diaphorina; species Diaphorina citri. The sequence goes on along the minus strand of NW_007380384.1, from coordinate 13,716 downwards.
CTTAACCGGAACATTCTTCCCATTATTATGATTATTACCTATAGTGCTGACGACATTCAAACAGTACATGAACGAGTTGATGAAGCTCCAGCTCTGCTGTCCACTGTACGATTTCACCCCCGCCTCAAACGCCGTCTGTAGCTCATTCTCAAAATTCAACAACGTCCGCCTCGCCATACTCTTCCACTCATCTTCACTTTCGTAGCGCCTATCCCATAGCGTATCGATAAAATCTCGCTTCACTCGCTTTACGCCGCATTTGTAGAAGTTCTCGAACGCACCCTCGATGAAGCGGATCGCAAGAGCGCCTAGACCTAGATAGATAGAAAACGCGATGAATAATGAGACGCACCGGTTGCGGGAGACAACTAACCGCTTCCAAGCGTGGGCGTTCTCCAGTTTGAACTGTCGCCAGGTTATTTTCGGCAACGCTTCAACCGGTTCCGGTATGATCTCAACGGTGATCTCATCGGTAAG
>NW_007380384.1:0-6888 GCF_000475195.1 Diaphorina citri | reverse complement strand
AGCTAGAAAAAAGAAAGAGGTAAAGAAAGAGAGAGCAGGGGAGCGAATCTTGGGCAAAAACAAAGTGATGTTCCTATTCACCATGTCTATTAAGAAGATAAAAAATATTCAAATGAGGAGTAAACAATAGCCTCGATATCCAAACACTCGGGTTAGGTGGGCAGCTCTACTGATGGACTGAGACAAGTACGAGCAACACTTGAGAATTTAGGACAGAAATAAACAGCAAGTAGATGTCCGAGATTAGCCTTGGATGGTTGGACAGTAGTGCGCCTAGGCAGCGCTAGGTCGCGGGCGGTTTTCGACCACTAAAAAACGGGATGAGAAAAAGACTGGCTTTCTAACTAGCCTGCCTTTTGGTCCCCTTCTCTGTTCGATTGCAGGATGACGAGTTTAAAAGAAAGAAATTTGGAGACGGGAATGTAATAACGAAAAAATTGGACGATGGACAGGAGAAAAGCAGCCGTCCTTAGAACGAAACTTTAATTAGTATAAAGTTTCACCTGGGGCGGGAATCGAAGACCGCGTGCTTCCAAGCTAACTAGGCTGGCACAAGTTTTCCAAACTTATTTTGAAGGTCTCCATTTTAGGAAAAAAGGAATTTCAACTGTGTTAAAGCATACTCAACTGTGCTTTGTCACAAAATCCCGAATTTTATTACACCTACGTAAATTTTATGGCCTTGACTTGGACTCCGGAAACCCAACCTCTGAGCTTGGACTCGAACCAACCAACCTGCCAGATCCCAAAGTCCAGGCGTTAACCCCTACATTACTGAGGCTTTGAAGGTTCCATTTTCAGAACATATGTAGTTATGAACAATTGGGTATGATACCAAAGAATTATATGCTCGAGTTATCTTTCTATTTCAATTGGTGCTCACTAAGGCTAATTGTGAGGAACATTTAAGAATAAGTATTTCATTTAAAACTTAAATATACAGAATTTGATTCGTTTTAAATTAAGTACCTAGGTATGACACAAATTTCTCATTTAAATGTTCTTGGCATTGAAAAACCCTCGTGTAGATAAATAAATTAAAGGCTTTTGAATCAAGAAGGGGCTCTTTTTTTAACATAAACCATTTTTATTTATTTATGAACATAAAGAAGAATTGATTGAATATTCCAAAAATTCAATTTGTGGGCATATTTTTTCCTCTTCTCTAATCTGGGTTAAACACACCCCATATAGGTTCTACCAACATAGTAGTAGAACTTCGTTTATTATTTTTCTTCTTCTTTGACTCCCTGTTTCAAGAAGTCCTCAGCTAGACCAATAATTATGTGCTGAGAACGAATCTTCTCTGCTTAAGATAACAATCCGTCCGGGGCTGGAATCGGAGACCGCGAACCTAGCGCTTATACGGCAAACACTACCCACCAAGCCAACTAGGCTCTAGGCTGGCAGAAGAATTGGGAAACTACTTGATCCCCTAAGACCTGTTTTAGGCGATGTCGATCGAAAATGTTGGACGCTGCTTAGGGCAGTCCTACCTTGTAAAGGTAGACCGCGTTGCCTTCCCAGCTAACTAGGGCTGGTTTTTTTCTTCTTTTTCTGCATTTCTTCTTCTTCTTCTTCTTCTTCTTCTTCTTCTTCTTCTTCTTTCTTCTTCTCTCTTCAATACTCTTTTTCTTCAATGGGAATTAAAACCTTCAAACAGCTGGTCTCTTCAAAACTCAATTTTCGGGCGCCTTTTGCATAAAACATGTCAATGTGGGCACAATATTTCAAAAATATTGCTATGAAACAAATGTTCATGTTTTGAATAATGGGCGCCCCCCCCCCTCCAAAAAAAACTTATTAATAATGAAATTATCAGAGGGAAGTATGCTGCTGCTCACCGTGTGCAACTGCAGAATATCAATGTAAAAAGTCTTTCAAAGAGTATTATTAATTCATTCATGGGGCTTCAATCTCTGAGAAAATATCTGGGTACCTAAATATTGAAATGGCCTGCCTCGATCTTTTCAGTTGTCCGAAATGAACTTGTAGAAAAAATACAGTATATGTATAGGTATCCTAATTCAAAGAATGTGGTTAATAAAGCTCAGCAAACTTTTCTTGTTAATTTAAAACTGACATAGGAGATTGACATAGGAAATGAAAAATATGTTTACTTTAAATACAAAAAGAAATATTCTATTCTATTTAACGAAGTTGTCTGAAATGAACTTGTAGGAAAAATGTAGTATCCTAATTCAAATAATGATGTGTTTAATAAAGCCCAGTAAACTTTTCTTGTTCATTTGAAACGGACCTGGGAAATGACAAATATGTTTAAATACAAAAAGAAATATTCCATTCTATTTAACGCTCAACCTCTAGGTCGCGGGTTCGAATCCCCGCTCATAATAAAACTCACCGATAGTGGTGTACACAGTGCCCGAATAGAACACGGAGCCCCAGAAAGTCCACCTCCTGTTCTTGGGTAGTGCTGCGAACTTGACCACCTTGTCCTCGTACTTGACCAGCTCATCGTACAACACGATGGTGTAGTTGTTGTTATCCCCGCTCATGAACGCCTGAGAAGAGACAAAATTTGTTTTATTTACACCAACTTCTTAGACAAATTGATCATAACAATAGTAATAGCATACTGCTAAAGGGACTATTTAATCCCGTTAGATTAGTATACATAAGCATTGTTATTATGCACCAGTTTCCCACTGATCACTGAAGTTAAGCAACGTTGTGCGTGGTTAGTAACTACCCATCTGGGCAAATCACGTGCTACAAGCTTTTCCCGGCCCTACTCAGGCTAAGTAAGAATGCTCAAATGGAGAGTAAAACCCCTGACACTAAATACCTCAATAGTTATACAATGACCTTAAACCTCTGACAAAAAAACACTAATTTGTTTGAGAAATTGACCACAAAAATATTGATTGGTAGTCTATTGTTGTAAAGGGACTCTTTTGGCTGTATGCCTGGGCCTTAAGCCCATTTTGCCATAAAAGCCCAAGATATTGTTAATAAAAAATAATAAAAAAAAATGTAAATGCAGTTTCTTTGTGTTATTATGTCACAACATTTGGTGCTCACTGCAGCATAGTAGGATTTTTCCCGATATCTCAATAATCCTAAAATCCAATGTTTACCTACCATGCTGGCACCGGTCGCTATGCGTATTTATATGTCATAGCTACTCATTTTCCTCATATTGTTAATATTTTGATTTATTTTTCAAGGCTTTACTTCAAACTTCAAGTGACTAAGTCTGACTCACATAAGTAAGCTCTTCCACCTAACCACTAACATATTATTCACTCACCTCTTTCATTCGTTTGATCACACTATTCCTCTCGCGATTCATCAGGATTCTCTCCTGCTCTACATGCCTCAGCGCTTTCAACTCCGCCTCTCCCTCCCAGACGTGAAATATGAAGCCTCCCAGAAGGGAGTACGCTACGACCACCAACATCAGGAAGACGTGCGTGAACCATTGCGTAGACCAGGACCTGATAGTAGAATAGAATAGAATGTATCATTTGCACATAATAATATATGATAGTAAACTCCGCCTGTCCCTCCCAGACGTGAAATATAAACCCTCCCAGGAGGGAGTACGCTACGACCACCATCATCAGGAATACGTGCGTGAACCATTGTGTAGACCAGGACCTGATAGTAGAATAGAATAGAATATACCTTGTTTATCCTGCGAACCATTGTGTAGACCATGGGTGATTAGTAGAATAGAATAGAATATACCCTGTTTATCCTGCCAGAATGAGACTGAAAAGTACCTTTACTCCAGCAGTCTAAACAAGGTGTTATGTATTTAGTACAGAAGAATTTCACAAATTATAAATAAAGAATCTTGCTCAATTAAAAAAAAGTATTGTTAAGAATATTTATTAGTGATTATTCTTTAATAGAGGGAACTGTAACTTCTAAGGTCCTATCGTCCCGAAAGCGAAAACAGAAGAGAGGATAGGAGAAAGCCAGCCGTCCCGAGAAAGAACCTTATTTGTTTAGGAAAAAATACGCCCCAGGCGGGAATCGAACCCGCGACCAGTGCAGCGCTTACAAGGCAGACGGGCTACCCTCCAAGCTCAGCTTTTTTATTTTTTTTAATTTATCTCATTGTTCCTTTTGATCTTTCTGTTTCATTTTAATTTTACTATTTTATCTACACTTTTTTTTCCAAAGAATGTATTATATTTATGACAATAACATCAATTGACATTGCAATTTAATAAATACATAGTATGGTATTATGAATTGTATTATGTGATCTCATAAATGGTTTATAACGTATTGGTGTAGGTTATCTCTTACCTCATTTTGTTGTACATCCAGAACGCGAACTTTTCGCCAAAACTGAGTCCGGACTTTGCGGTGTTCATTGTGAAGTCTTTGAATCCTGGAAAAAAATCAGGTGAAAAAGACTGTGAAAATCTGGAAAAAAAGGTACTAAAGCTTGGAGAAATCTGGTACTAAAAACAAAAGTTACGAGTAAGTTGGAGAAATCTGGCCCCAACCCAAGGACCAAAAGTTAAACGGGAGAAATGGCTCTAAGTACCAAAAGTCGAGTCCGAGGATAATGGGTATAAATGTGCCAATGTCAATTTGTAAGGTAGAAAAATCTGGTGTGAACATTACACGACTTTCCTTAACCTATTGTTACTTCCAATTACTCATCCCATCTTAACACAAGCCCCATCCCATCTTAACACAAGCCCATCTCGTTCTAATGACATCAAACGATACCTCAGATTACCTCAGTCACAAAGATGTGTCATCAAACATTACCTCAGTCACATAGATGTGTCATCAGTGGCCACACATAGTGACATATCGAACCCGCGGCTTAGCGCTTACAAGGCAGACGCACTACCAACTAAGCTAACTAGGCTGGCAATTCTGAATTGAACTGGGTATTAAGTATAGTTCAATCGTAGGCTATGGTCTTATCGTCCCGAAATCGAAGAGAGAAGGAAGACAGGATAGGAGAAAGCCAGCCGTTCCGAAAACGAACATTATCCCATCGGGATTAAATCCGCCCCGGGCGGGAATCGAACCCGCGGCCTAGCGCTTACAGAGCAGACGCACTACCAACTAAGCTAACTAGGCTGACAATTCTGAATTGAACTGGGTATTAAGCATAGCTCAATCCTATATTGATTTCAATTCTGATTACGTAAACCCCGCTCTCAAAGTGGCCCCTTGTCTAATCGCCCCTTCTCGACAGACCAAAGCAAATTTTCTCTGGCATAATCTCGTATCTACATGGTTCTTGTGGTCTACAACAAACGATTTTCAAAGAATTAACCATGAATGATGATAATGGGTATAAATGTGCCAATGTCAATTTGTAAGGTAGAAAAATCTGGTGTGAACATTACACGACTTTCCTTAACCTATTTGATTACGTAAACCCCGCTCTCAAAGTGGCCCCTTGTCTAATCGCCCCTTCTCGACAGACCAAAGCAAATTTTCTCTGGCATAATCTCTTACGTACATGGTTCTTGTGGTCTACAACAAACGATTTTCAAAGAATTAACCATGAATGAATCCCATTAAGATACAAATCTTGGTATAAATGCAAATCTTCACAAGTATAAATGCATATCTGAGTATGTATAAATGTGCCAATGTCAATTTGTAAGGTAGAAAAATCTGGTGTGAACATTACACGACTTTCCTTAACCTATTGGGGGATTCCGAAATTGGTGAAAATATCGCCAACCGTTGCACCGATCTCAACCAAGTGTTTCGTGTTGCATCTTTGTCACATTTATGGACCACATACTTACCAAATTTCAAGTCTCTAGCTCTTACCGTTCTCGAAATATTTTGTTTACAGACAGACACACACAAGGACCAATGGCTGAAACTTTGGATTTAGGCTCTAGGGACCTCAAAACGTATTGTGGCACAAAGAACTGACCATCAAAAATTTTGTCGGATACATTACTTTCCTTATTATAGGATAAGGGAAAGTAAAACTGGTTTCGTGTTGCATCTTTGTCACATTTATGGACCACATACTTACCAAATTTCAAGTCTCTAGCTCTTACCGTTCTCGAAATATTTTGTTAACAGACAGAAACTTTGGATTCAGGCTCTAGGGGCCTCAAAACGTATTCTGGCACAAAGACCTGACCATCAAAAATTTTGTCGGATACATTACTTTCCTTATAGGATAAGGGAAAGTAAAAATGCAGATGAGTGTGTTTCATCATTAATTTGTTAACCGTAAATTAAGACGAATTTGGGTGATATTTGTGTTCTTTAGCCAGAATTCATCCCGGGATTTGTAACGATGATAAAGACATGGTTCATGATCATGAGGGTTTTGTATTGTTCAGTTTTGTAAGTCTGAAAATGTTATCTTTCTGTGGAAACTTCATACTCTATGGTCCCAAAAGCGAAGCAAGAATCAAAACAGGATTGGAGAAAGCCAGCCTCTTTGAGAACGAACCTCATTTGTTCAGTATAACATACTCTCAGGGCGGAAATCGAACCCGCGACCTAGCCATTACAAGACAAACGCTACCGTCCAAGTTAACTATTAGGCATGTATCACCAAAAGGTAAGCTGCAACCTAACATAATTTTAATCCCAGCAGAAACCCAATGCCCCAACACACAATCTCACCTGCAAACTGTTTGAACATAAACTCGGACGCCTTATTCGGATACGCCTGGATGTACGTAGCGGCCGGTATAGTCGCTCCCGGGGTGAGCGGGATATTGATCATCCCCGCCGGCGTATAACTTTTATACGAAGACGGGAACTGTGGCGCCGCGGACGGGTTATACGAGAGCTTCTCATCGGGGATCTTCAAGCCGAGGACGGGCTTGGAGATTTTCCGCGGGGGCTTCGGCGGCGAGACGTCCGTCCCGGTGACAACAAGTTCTGGCTTGAGCGTAGCGGGAG
>NW_007380383.1:24518-25252 GCF_000475195.1 Diaphorina citri | reverse complement strand
GTATGCTTCATCAACTTGGAAAATATCGGGGCCTACTACAATTATATACGGTTGGAGGGTTCTGCCTAGAGTCGTGTACTTTTCCTTTCGTAATTGGATGACCTCACCTATTTGGGAACTAGCCTTTACATGGGTGATAAATCCATCCTGGACCTCAGATCTAGAGGGCTTCCAATATTTCTCTGCTTTCTTTGCCTTTGAAGGCGGAATTGCGATCAGTTGGGGAAGGAGGTAGATTGCAGCCACGGACTTTGGATCACTTCTGATTGAAACTGAAAGCAACAGAGTAAAAGATAGAAAAAAAATCTGGTGTGAACATCACACGACTTTCTATTACATTTGCGGAATACGTATTTGAAAAAAATAATAATAATAATTTTTTTTTTTTTTTAAGAAAATTTTTCCAAGTCCCGAGCCTGAGCCGCCTACGGCGGCCGCTTTTTGGTTTTTTTAAATAATTATAGTATGAGAAGGGTATATCCTCAAATATAAAGATGAACTTGTATTTTACATACTTCGTGAAGTCATCTACGCTACTCCCAAGGTGAAAGGCACAAAAATAAGCGTGAAATAAGTAATACGTATCTCTATGCAAAACACAAAATAAAGTGACAGTTCAGTGCTCGAAGTACAAGAGAATAGTTGACAATGTTGAAATTTCGAATTCATATCAAATTGATCCCCCGAATTCGTATCTTTTAAAAGCGTGGTCCTCTCTCCCCTCCCTCTCTCCC
>NW_007380383.1:12410-21075 GCF_000475195.1 Diaphorina citri | reverse complement strand
CTTAATAAGAACGATATAATTGTGAGTTATTATTATTTTTTTTTTTCAATTAATAGAAACATTATGAATTTTCTTCCCACCCCTCAAGGTAACCATTTAGTAAAGACATTGTTATTGAGGACCAAAAATTAAGAGGACCAATATTTAACCTTTTTTTTTTAAAAAAAAAAAAGAGACACAAAGCAGGGAGGAATAGATCGTATCTAGACTGATGGAAGTCGTTAATAAAATTGTAGAAAATGACAAAAGAAGCTTAAAAGAAGAAGGTGGATATTTAAGTCCCCTGCGGGTAATGTAGCCCGTGGCCCCATAGAGTTTTTCATACAGGGTTTCCCAGAAAGCCTAAATTCTTCATGTGCAGTTTTGAAATTTCGCCATCGTAACAGGTATCCTAAAATGAACCATTTGGGAGTAATTCTTCAGGGTCGAAGGATTGAGGCTTTAGGGGGATAACTTTAAAATATTAACACGCAAAGACCGTTCCTATTTCTGACGACACCCGCCTTGTTAATCAGCCATAAAAAATCATGTGGACTTTTCTGGGTGTGAGGTCTTCGACTTTTGGTGTGACCTTAAGCAGCAGAGCCAGAGTTTTGACGCTATTCAATATCTCATTCGTCACAGTCCTTCCAAAGACTGGGGGGGGAGAACAAAAGTTTAAAATTAGTTTTGATATGTTAATTTGGCCTTCCAAAATTGTAATCATCCTTGGTTTATTTTGAAACGTCAAGTCATACTTATGAACAAAAAATAAAGATAATTGACTTATTTAACAGCTTAAATCACTTGTCCAATACTATAATTGGTATTGAAATGGCCATAACGCCAGATTTTGTCTAAATGGGATCAATAACATGCCAGGACTCACGCACCAAAAAGTACACATTTTAATGCTGTTTAATATGATGTGTCAAAAATAGGGGGTTCTCATTTTAAGATTTTAAAGTTGACCCCTCTAAGTAGGTCCACATTAGGTGCACCACCTAAAATTTTTCGTCATAATTATCTCCAATGATTCATTTTATGGATATGTTCTCGATTTTTTGGGACCACCTGCCTATCTAGAACTGGTAATCCTCTGGAAACCAATCCAAAGTATAATATCATAAGAGAATGTTTTGTATTCATAGGCTACTCCCAAATCGAATGCAAACTAACAAATGAAACAAAGTAATTTGTGTTGCCCCACGTACCTTTTCTAGACAGATCATTGATGGTTTTTTTATTTTTTTTTTTTTTTTCATTTTTAATTTAGGAAAATGACATAATAATCAATTTTTTTTGCATTAGTAAACAACACCAAATGTGAGTAAAAAAAAAAAAAAACAAGTAGGGGAGTCCCAAATCACCACCTTCTCCTCTAGAAAAGAGAGGAAATAAACAGCAACTTTGCTTTTCAATTTTTAATAATCTTTATAGTGTAAACACCATAACTTGGCTGACACAGTAATAGTGCTTCTTACCAACTCAGATATGATGCGAGTGTTGAATTAACACTGGGGACTTAGACTTACTAAACTCGCATCAAATCCAAGTTGGTAAGAACCAACATAAATCAGGCTACGGAGTAATTTGAAAAAATAAAATAATAATAATATGAATAATTGAATATGTATTGAGTACCTAACTACCTCTGCATGTGATGTATTGGTCCAGGAAACGAAGCCCGAAAATTAAGGTTTGACGGACAAAAATGACGTAGTTCTAATTTTTTGTCCAAAAGGTCGGGGATGGTGTCCTGAATAAGGGGTCAAAAGTCTCAAAGCGAGACTTCACGGTTAGCGGAAATAGAAGGGCGTAAGTGTCGTTTTTCTTTCTTTTTTTTTCAGTTTTTGGCAAATATCTCGAAAACCGTTGGTTCTAGCGAAAAAAGTATTCCGATCGATTTTGTTCAAAATCAAATTCCCTACAAAACAGTTACTCCATTTTGTCCTACAAGTTACAAAATCAATCGGAATACTCTTTTAGCTAGAACCAACGGTTTTCGCGATATTTGTAAAAAAAAACTAAAAAAAAAGTCACGAAAAATGACACTTACGCCCTTCTAGTTTCGCTAGCCGTAAAGTCTCGCTTCGAGACTTTTACCCAGGACACCATCCCCGACCTTTTGGGCAAAAAATCAGAACCACGTCATTTTTGTCCGTCAAAAAGTCTTCGTTTCCTAGACTATATGTATAATAACAAAATTGTTACCTATCATTTAGGATGTTCACATAACAACCTTAATATTACACGTACCTACACATGTCAGTCAATTGGGAACCTTTGGGTAATAAACTGCTGAGAGTCAACTAAGGTCAAAGTATTTGGGGCTGGGGAAATTAAAGTCTTTAGGGGAAACCATTGTCTTCTGGAAATATTAGGCTCTTCAACTTCAAAAGCATGAAAATGCATGTCAAAACATATGGTTTCAAAGGGACGACCTTCAAAGTATACATTTTCTTGAGAATCGATTACAATATTCTCAATCTGAGCAAATAAAGGGAGATCAAGGTTGGACATGGAAGTTGTAATTATATCATTTCTCCTAAATTTATGACCCAATTGTTTGACCCACATTACAGAAAAAAAATCTTGATCGTCCAAATATGTTAACGAAATTAAAAGACGTTCCTTCACTTTGTCAGTAATTTTTCTCTTGGTAGCAGAAACTAAATCGGTCTCAAACAAGTTTTTTTTGATAAATAAATGATTCAGTAATAATTGATTTTTAATTGCGATAGTTTTACAAATATTTCGTCTGCTGGAAGAAGATTTGGCAGCAAGCTTACCAATTTTATGTCTTGCTTCAAAGCGCATTGTCCAAGTTTGTGTTAGAGGGCCAAATTTTTTAATCATACCGCCATAGTGAGTCATGAAGTGATGTTTAGGTTTCAAACTCGTTTGTGTGAGATCTTTGTACAGGTGATTGTGTTCTGCTACCAAGTGTTTAATCTGCTCTATATTTCCATTGGAGAAATTAGTATTCAGCAACTTGTCAAGTAAGTTTCGTAAATTTAAAAATAATTTCCAGGACTCATTTTCCTCTGGAATGTACTTCCCTATCATAAGTCCAAAGTATCGTACCAGATTTATCATCTCAGATGCTGTGGTTTTCACAGTAAGCAACGATCTGCTTTGAAAAAAAGCATTGATTGGCTTCGAATCAGAATCGGGACCATAGTCAAAAAATTGCAGTTTGCACTGTAGTAAATCGAAACTTATTAATTTTTGTTTTACAACTAGATCTGTGACTAAGAATTGCATACCGTACCTACAAGTTCCCTCTAAGAAATCATGAAGAACATCGACAGCAGTATGTTCGAACAGAGAAAATCCATCTAATCCAAACCAGACACACCTTTCCTTTATACCAGTTAGACTTGGGTCTTGCATTGACAATTGTTCCTCGTAATTTTGATAGTTACGGGCCAATGAAGGATCTTCAAAGGTCAACGAATTTACTTTGCTTTTGTCTGCTAAACAAATGCGGCAAGGAAAATTTGCTCTAAAAGACTCCACAAAACCAAGTATGGAGTGCAACCCCAGATTGTCTCCAGTTATAGCAGCTACATGAAACTTAATTACTCCTTGAAATTCGTCTGTATGTACTGCTATCCCTTTTCTACTTAATAAATTTAATTGTTGGATAATTGGTTCAAAAATTATGCGATTTCCAAAAGCCACACGATCACTGCTATGGTATAATGCAAGTGTAAAAATACAGGTCAAAGATGAAAAATATTTTGGTGGAAGGCAGGGAATAGATAAATAAACCCCTCCTAATTTGTAAGTACCAGTTTTAGTCCCTAAAGGATTGCTAGTTTCAAAATCGTCATCATAAAGTACCAAAGGAAAATGCAGATCCCCATCATCTTTACTGTATTTCAAAGAAATTTCTTGCCAAGAGGAGCCGTGTAAAAGGTTTGTATATAGGCCCAAATTTTTGAGAGTCGAAAGAGAGTCTATGTAAGAAATGGTATCACGCAATACATTTTTTAACGAGAAAAATTGTTCAAGAACAGAAACAATAGGAATTATTTGCAATGTACAAGGTATATTACAAGTAGAAGGTTTTCCCCCCTTACGGACAAGCTCAGAACGTTCTCCAAGGAGTATTTCAACTGGCTCTACATAAGTACCATCATCGGAAAAATGTTTCAATCGTGCATACTCGGTTTTAAAATTGTCAAATAGAGTTCTGTCTAAAAATATGGAATCATACAGGAATTTCTCAAATTCACGAGGTAAACTACTGTCCGTTTGTTGGATGGTACTCAGTTTGTTTAGAAGAGAAGATTCTTTTTTGGAAATGTACATTGAATACGAGTCAATAAAAATTTGTACAACATTACGGGGAACTTTGGGATTGGCATACATCAATGCAATGATTTCTGACAGGTTCCTTTTTAAATCACAGGAATTCAACTCAGTATTCTCTGAAGTAAGTGGAAGACTTGTCAATTCGTTTTCAGCAATACTCTCAACAGATTTAGTACAAGCTGTTACTTTGCAAGGATTCACATTCTTATTAACATGGGTTTTGAGAAGATGAGCTTTAAAAGATTTTGCATTGCTAAAATGTCTCAAACAGAGAGGTTCCGCACAGTGGAAATTGTATCTTGATTGTATCTTAGTACAATCCCTTCTTATATGCCTAATTAAATTATTTACTGAGTTGAATTTTGCTTTACAGCCAAAGCAGGTGACCTTATACATAGTGCAAACTGTGAAACGTCTTTACTCTGCAATCTATTAAGAGCACGAAATTTGTAAATTTGTTAAAACATGCTTAACAGCCTGACTTATGTACTTGGGTTTACCATTTTTACCTGTACCAATTTTATAAAAAGCAATTTCAATGAAACACCATACGTCTTTAGATTCTTCTGGGTATTGAGCTCCAGTAGCAAAAAAAATCTTAAAACAAGTGTCAACCGCTTCTAAAAACGAATTCAACAGGTATTTTATGTCATCTATTACAACGTATGCTTCATCAACTTGGAAAATATCGGGGCCTACTACAATTATATACGGTTGGAGGGTTCTGCCTAGAGTCGTGTACTTTTCCTTTCGTAATTGGATGACCTCACCTATTTGGGAACTAGCCTTTACATGGGTGATAAATCCATCCTGGACCTCAGATCTAGAGGGCTTCCAATATTTCTCTGCTTTCTTTGCCTTTGAAGGCGGAATTGCGATCAGTTGGGGAAGGAGGTAGATTGCAGCCACGGACTTTGGATCACTTCTGATTGAAACTGAAAGCAACAGAGTAAAAGATAGAAAAAAAATCTTGTGTGAACATCACACGACTTTCTATTACATTTGGGGAATACGTATTTGAAAAAAATAATAATAATAATTTTTTTTTTTTTTTTTAAGAAAATTTTTCCAAGTCCCGAGCCTGAGCCGCCTACGGCGGCCGGTTTTTTGTGGTCCAAAAAAAAAACCAAAAAAAATTAAATCGACGAAAATTGTAAACACAACAGGAAACGAGGCTCAAGGCCAAGCACTAACATTTAAAAACACATCTGGGAGATATGCAAAGTTCATATCCCTTTTTCCCTTAGAGGGGGAGACAGAACAGAACGTCTCTTCTTTCCCACCCCCTCCAACTCCTGCCCCGACCACCACTCAGATCCCGTGAGGTCCTACACCTACCGACAGTGAGAAAAGTGGCGTAACTGTATATTACCCCTGCCGAGGAAAAACTTATCCACCAAATACACTACTCACTCCCATACCCGGATAGAAGAGTATGTCAATCATGGTGGAAAGTACCGCAAAGGAGACTATCGACTAACCGGTATACAAATGTAGTGGTAAACTTAAACAAACTCAAACAACAATCCAAACCAATGCAGGGTACATTAGGATCGAAAAGTTAAACTTTTAAAGAGACACAAAGTTAAGAAATAAACCGAATACCTCAATAGTCACTAACAATGATGTCCGTTTTTAAAAGGCAGTACTACCAGACTTTATAGAAAATAATCATAAATATATATATATAAAAAAAAAAGGAGACTTAAAGTCCAGGGTGATCAAAGGTTAGGGTCACTTGAGAGAAGTCAAGGGTGATCAAGAGGTTATTGTCTTAACTCAAAGTCGGGCATGTCAGATCTATTATCAGTTGGTACAGGAAGAATGGTCATGGGAGTTTGTTGTAGATATTTATCAAGGTAAACTCTTTAAAGTAGTACAAGTTCACGTTTGAGAATGCAACTTTGGGAGAGTGGACAAAGAAGGTGTTAGTGTCGAACACTTATAGATACTTGGGTTTGAAACATTTCTTACAGAGTAGTGTTTTTAAACTACCTGTTTCACGTGAACTTAAAACGGTTTCGGATTATTACCAACGGAATCCCTACCCGTATCCTGTAGGTAAAAGACAGTAAGATTATTTTAAGATAAGACCTTGGTATGGGTGTTGCCAGTGTAAAGCCAACGACTACGAGTGTATGAACCGGTTGCTTATACATTTTAAAAAAGGTCCCTCTCTTTTTGGGTGCTTCAAATAATGCTGCTCCGGGTATGGTTATACCAAGTATTCTCTACCCGTCACCGTGCGATATACGAGGTAAGTCCTCACGTTCTTTTTTCTTCTCTTTCACGAGACATCGACCTTCATTATTCTTCTTCCAATGAGTCCTTGGACGACTCTTCCTGTAAGTTCCGTGAGGAAGTCTAATCACTAGGTCTTCACAATCGTTTATAACTCATAAACCTTTTTTGGTGGCCAGAGTCTAAATTGTTCACAACTTATGCAATACCTCCTTAATTGTGTACTACTCTCCTATTGTTCTTTAGAAATTTGGTCCGTTACAACACCTGATGACGTAGTTAAGGGTTCGAACCTCCAACGACCTACCAATGTTCGACAATCATTTTGTTATACCACCAGAGCCCACTTTAAGAGTTTAAAATGTCGTCTTTTTCAAAGGTTCCTCAATATATAATTAAGATGTAAAACTTATATCTGTTGTTATGAAACCTAAAAGAAAACGCCGTGGCAGAAGTTACAATTTAAAACTAGATAGACTCACGTGGAGCTTGAGTCGTGTCTCTTTTTTGAAGCTGGGGCGTCACACTGGTCTTTTAGCTCGGGCCTGGAAACCGCACGTTCGGCTATTGGTGAGCCGGTGCCCTCCAACGATCCTGTAAAATACTTAAATCAAGTATATAAAAAAAAAAGCGAAAATCAGCTAAAGGCTCTATATAGGTCTTCATTTTGTTTAGACAGACGGAGTCAACTATCCGACTTCCTCTTCGTATAACTGTGACGACTTTCTCTTTAAATCTCAGAAGGGCACTAACGCCTAACGTTTGCGTGAATCTTTGTGCAAACCGGGACTATCGGTGGATTGAACTAAATTGTAGTTGTCCATGCAAATGGGACGCAATCAATGCTCCAATGCTGATCCCGCTTTCATGATAGACCTAAGAGCCAAGGCCTAGGTTATGATTACTAGTTTTTTTTTTTTTTTTTTTTTTTTTTTTAACCCTAAACTGGGGTATTTTCGTAATGAATAATAATTCAATTATGGGAGTATGTCCCACAAATTTTTTTTCAACGGTGGGGACCAAGAGTAAATTCTAAAATTTCAACTGGGGAGACCCCGGCGGGGACTATCACGGCTTTTTTAACTCTAGGGGAATTTCTATTTCTTTATGCACAAAATCCTAAAAAAGGCTTAAGGTTTGTCAAGAGCTCCAAGAGTAAACTTCTAAAAATTTCAACTGGGCAGACCCCGGGCGGGACTATCACGGCTCTTTAACTCTAGGGGAATATTTATTTCTTTATGCACAAAATCCTAAAAAGGCTTAAGGTTTGTCAAGAGCTCAAAAGTCCCCACCGTTGAAAAAGAATTTGTGGGACATATTCATAAAATGAAAGATAATGATTGTCATTCGCCTCGATATGATCATTACTTTCATAACCGTCAGCCAGGTTTAAAAGTTTTAGCCCTTTACCCACCTTTATAGGCAAAACCTCAGGGACTAAGGTTTTTTCACCAAAAATCGGGTACAGACATGCATACCATACATGCATGCATGCATACGATGCATACACACATGATGTCCAAATTTACCCTTTAAAACTTTTCCACCATATGTTTTATAGAGTTCTTGCCAAACAGGATCTCGCTACTTTAAACCATACAATAGGCCATACCAGGTTCCTGCGCTGACATTGTTAAACCATTTTTAGCCTGTCAGTGAATAGGGTCTATAGTTGGTTTCAGTTACAACGAAGTTTGAAGCCTGAATCTTTTTAAAAGGTTTTTTTTTTTTTTTTTTTTAGTTAAAAAGTATGAAATATACTAAGGAATAGTGTGCCCCTCATAAAATTCTATCCTTTAAAACCAGCTTTTAACTGGCGGCATCCGCCAGCTAAAACCCGAATAAACCAGCTAGCCAACTTTTTAAAAGTTTTTTTTTCAAGTTAAAAACCTGTGAAAAATTACTAGGGAGTAATGTACCCCTCATAAATCCTATCCTTTAAAACCCAGCTTTAACCAGCGGCGTCCACCAGCTAAAACCTGAATCTTTTTAAAAAGTGTGTTTTTTCTTTCCTTTTTTTCAAGAAAGTTTTTTTTTTTTTTTTTCAAGTTAAAAACCTGTGAAAAATTACTAGGGAGTAATGTACCCCTCATAAAATTCTATCTTTTAAAGCTGGTTTTTA
>NW_007380383.1:7310-10935 GCF_000475195.1 Diaphorina citri | reverse complement strand
TAAGTTTTTAAAGTTGACCCTCTATAGGCCACATTAGGTGCATCCCTAAAATTTTTTCATATTATCCCAAATGATTCATTTTAGGATATTGTTGGTTCTCGAATTTTTTTGGGGACACCCTGCATATTAGAACTGGTATCCTCTGGGAAACCAATCCAAAGTATATATCATAAGAAATGTTTGTATTCATAGGGCTACTCCAAAATCGAATGCAAACTAACAAAATGAAAACAAAGTAATTTGTGTTGCCCACGTACCTTTTTCTAGACAGGATATGTTGATGGTTTATTTTTTTTTTTTTTTTCATTTTTAAATTTAGGAAAATGACATAATAATCAATTTTTTGCATTAGTAAACAACACCAAATGTGAGTAAAAAAAAAAACAAGTAGGGGAGTCCCAAATCACCACCTTCTCCTCTAGAAAAGAGAGGAAATAAACAGCAACTTTGCTTTTCAATTTTTAATAATCTTTATAGTGTAAACACCATAACTTGGCTGACACAGTAATAGTGCTTCTTACCAACTCAGATATGATGCGAGTGTTGAATTAACACTGGGGACTTAGACTTACTAAACTCGCATCAAATCCAAGTTGGTAAGAACCAACATAAATCAGGCTACGGAGTAATTTGAAAAAATAAAATAATAATAATATGAATAATTGAATATGTATTGAGTACCTAACTACCTCTGCATGTGATGTATTGGTCCAGGAAACGAAGCCCGAAAATTAAGGTTTGACGGACAAAAATGACGTAGTTCTAATTTTTTGTCCAAAAGGTCGGGGATGGTGTCCTGAATAAGGGGTCAAAAGTCTCAAAGCGAGACTTCACGGTTAGCGGAAATAGAAGGGCGTAAGTGTCGTTTTTCTTTCTTTTTTTTTCAGTTTTTGGCAAATATCTCGAAAACCGTTGGTTCTAGCGAAAAAAGTATTCCGATCGATTTTGTTCAAAATCAAATTCCCTACAAAACAGTTACTCCATTTTGTCCTACAAGTTACAAAATCAATCGGAATACTCTTTTAGCTAGAACCAACGGTTTTCGCGATATTTGTAAAAAAAAACTAAAAAAAAAGTCACGAAAAATGACACTTACGCCCTTCTAGTTTCGCTAGCCGTAAAGTCTCGCTTCGAGACTTTTACCCAGGACACCATCCCCGACCTTTTGGGCAAAAAATCAGAACCACGTCATTTTTGTCCGTCAAAAAGTCTTCGTTTCCTAGACTATATGTATAATAACAAAATTGTTACCTATCATTTAGGATGTTCACATAACAACCTTAATATTACACGTACCTACACATGTCAGTCAATTGGGAACCTTTGGGTAATAAACTGCTGAGAGTCAACTAAGGTCAAAGTATTTGGGGCTGGGGAAATTAAAGTCTTTAGGGGAAACCATTGTCTTCTGGAAATATTAGGCTCTTCAACTTCAAAAGCATGAAAATGCATGTCAAAACATATGGTTTCAAAGGGACGACCTTCAAAGTATACATTTTCTTGAGAATCGATTACAATATTCTCAATCTGAGCAAATAAAGGGAGATCAAGGTTGGACATGGAAGTTGTAATTATATCATTTCTCCTAAATTTATGACCCAATTGTTTGACCCACATTACAGAAAAAAAATCTTGATCGTCCAAATATGTTAACGAAATTAAAAGACGTTCCTTCACTTTGTCAGTAATTTTTCTCTTGGTAGCAGAAACTAAATCGGTCTCAAACAAGTTTTTTTTGATAAATAAATGATTCAGTAATAATTGATTTTTAATTGCGATAGTTTTACAAATATTTCGTCTGCTGGAAGAAGATTTGGCAGCAAGCTTACCAATTTTATGTCTTGCTTCAAAGCGCATTGTCCAAGTTTGTGTTAGAGGGCCAAATTTTTTAATCATACCGCCATAGTGAGTCATGAAGTGATGTTTAGGTTTCAAACTCGTTTGTGTGAGATCTTTGTACAGGTGATTGTGTTCTGCTACCAAGTGTTTAATCTGCTCTATATTTCCATTGGAGAAATTAGTATTCAGCAACTTGTCAAGTAAGTTTCGTAAATTTAAAAATAATTTCCAGGACTCATTTTCCTCTGGAATGTACTTCCCTATCATAAGTCCAAAGTATCGTACCAGATTTATCATCTCAGATGCTGTGGTTTTCACAGTAAGCAACGATCTGCTTTGAAAAAAAGCATTGATTGGCTTCGAATCAGAATCGGGACCATAGTCAAAAAATTGCAGTTTGCACTGTAGTAAATCGAAACTTATTAATTTTTGTTTTACAACTAGATCTGTGACTAAGAATTGCATACCGTACCTACAAGTTCCCTCTAAGAAATCATGAAGAACATCGACAGCAGTATGTTCGAACAGAGAAAATCCATCTAATCCAAACCAGACACACCTTTCCTTTATACCAGTTAGACTTGGGTCTTGCATTGACAATTGTTCCTCGTAATTTTGATAGTTACGGGCCAATGAAGGATCTTCAAAGGTCAACGAATTTACTTTGCTTTTGTCTGCTAAACAAATGCGGCAAGGAAAATTTGCTCTAAAAGACTCCACAAAACCAAGTATGGAGTGCAACCCCAGATTGTCTCCAGTTATAGCAGCTACATGAAACTTAATTACTCCTTGAAATTCGTCTGTATGTACTGCTATCCCTTTTCTACTTAATAAATTTAATTGTTGGATAATTGGTTCAAAAATTATGCGATTTCCAAAAGCCACACGATCACTGCTATGGTATAATGCAAGTGTAAAAATACAGGTCAAAGATGAAAAATATTTTGGTGGAAGGCAGGGAATAGATAAATAAACCCCTCCTAATTTGTAAGTACCAGTTTTAGTCCCTAAAGGATTGCTAGTTTCAAAATCGTCATCATAAAGTACCAAAGGAAAATGCAGATCCCCATCATCTTTACTGTATTTCAAAGAAATTTCTTGCCAAGAGGAGCCGTGTAAAAGGTTTGTATATAGGCCCAAATTTTTGAGAGTCGAAAGAGAGTCTATGTAAGAAATGGTATCACGCAATACATTTTTTAACGAGAAAAATTGTTCAAGAACAGAAACAATAGGAATTATTTGCAATGTACAAGGTATATTACAAGTAGAAGGTTTTCCCCCCTTACGGACAAGCTCAGAACGTTCTCCAAGGAGTATTTCAACTGGCTCTACATAAGTACCATCATCGGAAAAATGTTTCAATCGTGCATACTCGGTTTTAAAATTGTCAAATAGAGTTCTGTCTAAAAATATGGAATCATACAGGAATTTCTCAAATTCACGAGGTAAACTACTGTCCGTTTGTTGGATGGTACTCAGTTTGTTTAGAAGAGAAGATTCTTTTTTGGAAATGTACATTGAATACGAGTCAATAAAAATTTGTACAACATTACGGGGAACTTTGGGATTGGCATACATCAATGCAATGATTTCTGACAGGTTCCTTTTTAAATCACAGGAATTCAACTCAGTATTCTCTGAAGTAAGTGGAAGACTTGTCAATTCGTTTTCAGCAATACTCTCAACAGATTTAGTACAAGCTGTTACTTTGCAAGGATTCACATTCTTATTAACATGGGTTTTGAGAAGATGAGCTTTAAAAGATTTTGCATTGCTAAAATGTCTC
>NW_007380383.1:0-2965 GCF_000475195.1 Diaphorina citri | reverse complement strand
GAGAACATCATGTTTATTTTATTATAGGAATAACTACAACGTTATCATGGAGACTAACCTGTTTTCTATAAGCAGTACAATGTTCTTAATAAATATGTCATGTCTCCTCTGTCACGAAATAATAAAGACCCAATCGCTTTCCATTGCAAACACTACTTTGATATAAGGAAAACGATATTCTAACTAATAGTTCTACAAGTAAACTGACTTATGTTCCAAGTGAGAACAGATCAGTTTATTTATACATAGGAATATAACGTACAACTGTATCCATGGAGACTGAACTCTGTTTCTATCAAGAGTAACAATGTTCTAGATAAATATGTCTTGTCACTGAAAGCATAAGACATCCTTTCATTGCAAACCACACGTTGCATTATAATGAAAAACGAGTATTCTACGTACGATGTACGAGTTGCAAGGTAAACTCGACTATTCCTAAGAAAAGCGATCAGTGTTTCATTCTATTATCAGGAACTAAAGCTTACAATCGTTATCATTTGTGGCAGGACTGAACTCTGGTTTCTATAAGAGTAAACAGAATGTTTCTTATAAATACTGTCATTTCCACTGAAATATAGAACATCGCTATTCAGTTTGCAAATCACCTACTTGATATAAGGAAAACGCATATTCTAGCGAATGAGTTCAAGAACTGACTATTTTCAGAGGAGGGAAGGAGCCGGTGGGGATTGTTTTATTGGGTAGAGGGAGTGGGAGAGGTAGACTTGGAGCAGAGGCGGATTGGGTAGTGTGAGACGAGGAGCGCGGGTCTATAAGAGTAACAAGTCTTAATAAATACGTGCATGTCACCTGAAGATATACAACAGTCGCGCTTTCATTGCAAACCTACTTTGATTCATGAAGGAAAACGATATCCCCCCCTTTTACTAATAGTTTTAAGGTAAACTGACTAGATTGTCCTAAGGGAGAACACCAGTGTTATTTTATATAGGAATAACTACAACGGTACATGGAGACCTGAACTCTGTTCTATCAAGCAGTACACAACTTTCTTCAACTAACATACGTCATGTCAGCCGCAAATGATAAACACATCGCTTTCATTTGCACAACACGTACTTTGATATAAGGGAGAAACGATATTTAGCCTGAATAGTGTGCTAGCTAAACCGACTTTTGTCGAAGGAGCACATTGCTGCTGTTATTATTATATGTGGATAGACTACACACGATAACCATTTGGGGCAGACTGCAAACTCTGTTTCTAAGGGTAACTACATGTTGTTAAACTAACACATCACGTCGTGTCACCGTAAGCCTATGAACTACGTCGTTATTTAAGTGCAGTCACTAGGTTGTTATAAGGAAAACTCTGTATTCGAAAAGGTTAATTGAATACAGACTATAAAATCCTTCAAATAATAATGCAAAGTCATCAGTTTAGTCAAACGTTGAAACTAAGCACATCTGCGCTGGCGGCCGCTTGTGCAGCAGCGGCCAGGCAGAATCTAATAGCATACATAATTTCATATAGCCACTATCATTCACGACCCAGAGGACTTTTATTAGTTATTATTATAAGTTGTACAGTAAAAAGAAAGTCACTCGAAGAATTAGAATTTATGGATTGTATCATAATAGCAGGTCACAAAGGCAAAATTTCCTAAAATTTTATTACAGACGCTATTTTAATTTTTTATTTTTTTATTATATTGTATATTTATTTTTATTAGTTATGGCATACATTGCTCCATTATTTCTTAACTTCCCCGTAAAATTTATCCATGCATTTCTAATAATGATTTCCTACAAGTTCATTTGAAAGTTCCTATGAAGTAAGTTAGTATGATGATCGATGATGGATGTATCTCGATTAAGGTCAAGATCATATAAAGGATAACAAGTTCAAGTTTCTTAAAGCTTTTTTTTTGTTTTGTTTTTTTTTTTGTACCAAGTTCAATTTGTTGTACCAAGTTCAACCATCCATCAATCCATGGAGACTAGAATTGGTAAATGAAAATGTTTTAAATCCGCCGACATCGATTATCGACCGATATGAAGGTTTGCTGCTTTAATGCTTGACTCGATCGGAAGCCAGTTTTATCAGTGGTCAGGCTGTCAACCTTGTCAAGTTAAAGGTTAACCGCTTAAAGTTCACACTACTACACTATCACTATGGCATGAACCTATTCATTTGGACAACAGTAAAAAGTAAGTCCTTAGTTCCTCTTTAAAGTAAAAAGGAAAAAGTCGTCTTTTCTAATAAGAAAACAGAACAGAAGAGGTTTATTTTTATTATCTTATCTTGGGTGTATTTGCTACCTACAAGAGCGAATCTTTTTATCAGTCAAATGGAACTTTTGCTAATCACTCTTATAGCAAAAGGAATATAGTTTCATCACAAACGGTTACTTTCGCTACAAAATACAAGAGATCACTGTACTTGCATACTGCATAATAATTCTCTGTACTGAATATTTTAGTCTCAATCAGGGTACTATTGCAACTCCAATAAGGATATTATTTTATTTGTACTACAGAGGGAATCATTTTATCACAGTCAAATAATATTTGATATCCAATACTTATATGAAAGGATATTTCGACTACCAAATTTGGTTAGCTATCGTGATAGAAAGGAATTTTAATTTTTTAACACATATGTAAATGTCTGACACAAATGTCGTTTCTTGATTAATATACTACTAAATTTATGCTAAATCATCAATCTCTAGATCTAAATTCTACCGTACTAACCACTGCACCATTGAGATTGATAGCTGTCGTGATAGCATTATTACTTTCTATTAGTACAGTTATAGCTATAGCGGAGCTATACTAGTAATGAAAGTATTGTTTTTGTGTTACAGTCAAATTTTTCCTTCAGTGCACAAATTTTCATTCGATTACGTCATAACTAGAGAAAACGTTATCCTGATTGCATTATGTTACAATCATGTGGTTCAGTTTTTCCTTTTGAGTGTTCGCATTTCCAATTGAT
>NW_007380382.1:24704-25255 GCF_000475195.1 Diaphorina citri | reverse complement strand
ACATGTCTTCCAACTTGATGTTCCAACCTGGTCTTTCAACAGACGCTGTATTTTTGCACTAATTTCACTTCTGGGGCTGGAAAGGTTATGAAGATATCTTGTAACTTTTGATTCACTTTTACTAGACCGATTGAATGTGTCTCAATCTTTTGATCGGACCGTTACCGGACCGTGACTGGACCTTGACTGGCACTATAGTGTGAATCAGGCTTACGTAAATATAATATTCTGCTCTGCCCTGAGCAGAATATTAACGGAATTCCCTACTCTGAAATTTTATTGCTAATAATATTCGTAGAGTAATTACTTTTTGACTTGGGCTCGGTTTGGTGTCATTGTTCAGATGGCAATGATGGTGTTTGCATATTTGTGTATGCAGGTGTTGCCTGCTCCCTTATTATCTCTTCCCAGTCAGATAGGTCGAATAGTACGTCTAATATGGCTCTGAGTAGTACGAAGGCATCCTAGCAGGTGGTTGAAACTAAGAATTAGATTGCTTCTAACTCCTGAGGGAGTTGTATGAGTAATAGAAATCGGTCCAGAAAAAAAGA
>NW_007380382.1:17634-23699 GCF_000475195.1 Diaphorina citri | reverse complement strand
CTTTCCGTCTCTTACCGTCTACTTCTTTCTCCTTCTCCCTCCGTTTCTCCCTTTCCTTCTTCACCTCTTTCTACATCCCTCCCTCTCATACGTATGTACTTAATACCTTTTCTCTGTTGTATATTCCCTCTCCTCATCTATTTCCGCTTCCTAACCAGGTTATCTATTTCCCTCTCCCTTGGGTCTCTTTCTCCATTATGGTCTATTTTACGTATCTTTCTTTCGTCTCATTCTTCTTTCCGTCCTCTTCTTCTGCTTCTCCAGCTCCTCCTTCGTCTAATTCTCCTCCTTCGTCCTCTTCTCCTTTTCATCTCCTTCTCCAGCTCTTCCTTCCCGCTCTACTCCTTTTCGTCTACCTCCTCCTTCGTCCTCGTCTCCTTTCCGTCCACTTCTCCCCCTTCGTCCCCTTCTCCTTTTCGTCTACTCCTTCTCCTTCGTCCTCTTCTCCTTTTCTCCAGCTCCCGTCTCCTAGGACTTATAGTTATGATCTCACCTACATTTACAAGTGGAGGTCAGAGGTGTCTAACAGATTAAGACATTTTCTATTACACCTACGTACATCATGCACCTGCATTTTGTTTTTCGCATATCCATTACCAGTACTACCAGTTGGTTATCAACACGAATTTTTCCCTATTCCTCCTCTTTTTCGCCATTTTGCTTCTTTGTCTTCTCTGTCTCTTATACCTATTCTTCTTTTGTTTTCCTCGTTCTTCTCTTTCTCTCTTCTTCCTCCTTTCCGTCTCTTACCGTCTACTTCTTTCTCCTTCTCCCTCCGTTCCTCCCTTTCCTTCTTCACCTCTTTCTACATCCCTCCCTCTCATACGTATGTACTTAATACCTTTTCTCTGTTGTATATTCTCTCTCCTCATCTATTTCCGCTTCCTAACCAGACTTCTTCACCTCTTTCTACATCCCTCCCTCTCATACGTATGTACTTAATACCTTTTCTCTGTTGTATATTCCCTCTCCTCATCTATTTTCGCTTCCTAACCAGGTTATCTATTTCCCTCTCCCTTGGGTCTCTTTTTCTCCATTATGGTCTATTTTATCTTTCCTTCGTCTTCTTCTCCTTTCGTCTCCTTCTTCTTTCCGTCCTCTTCTTCTTGTCCAGCTCCTCCTTCGTCCTCTTCTCCTTTTCATCTCCTTCTCCAGCTCTTCCTTCGGTGTTCGACTTATGCAATGGTTTTATGCTTCATTGAATTTATTCCTTGTATAACTGAGGAAAAAATGCTATTGTAATTTGCCGGAAGTGAATCACCCCTTTAATGACGCTATATTCAGGAAATTGATTCAATGGTCTAGGTCTAGGATTGTAGGTCAACATCGAAGTCGGAATTCTCGAGTATTTCTTTGTGTTATTATATCACAACTTTGGTGCTCACTGCAGCATTGTAGGATTTTTCCCAATCTTTTGTTATAAAATCAAGATCCATTCACTCATTCACATTTCACACACTGATCGCTCTATCTCAGATGGTATGTAATATTTATACCTAATCAGGTAATACTTACTCATATACATTTTTTCTAGAATCTTCTTATACTTACTGGTACTCAGGCTGATCATTATCATTATGAAATTATATTATAATTAACTTTTTTAATTCATCTGCCAGATTATCTAAGATATCATTTTGGAGTTAAATCCTTGTCGTTCCACTGGATTAGTTTCCATCTAAGATGAAACATCATTTGTGTTGTTACTCCTAGGAAAACTCAATCCAACAGCAGTCTATTATGATATTTTCGTAGAGTCCGTCTCTTACCGTCTACTTCTTTCTCCTTCTCCCTCCGTTCCTCCCTTTCCTTCTTCACCTCTTTCTACATCCCTCCCTCTCATACATATGTACTTAATACCTTTTCTCTGTTGTATATTCCCTCTCCTCATCCATTTCCGCTTCCTAACCAGGTTATCTATTTCCCTCTCCCTTGGGTCTCTTTTTCTCCATTATGGTCTATTTTATCTTTCTTTCGTCCTCTTCTCCTTTCGTCTTTCCGTCCTCTTTGGGTCTCTTTTTCTCCATTATGGTCTATTTTATCTTTCCTTCGTCTTCTTCTCCTTTCGTCTCCTTCTTCTTTCCGTCCTCTTCTTCTGCTTCTCCAGCTCCTTCGTCTAATTCTCCTCCTTCGTCCTCTTCTCCTTTTCATCTCCTTCTCCAGCTCTTCCTTCCTGCTCTACTCCTTTTCGTCTACCTCCTCCTTCGTCCTCTTCTCCTTTTCATCTCCTTCTCCAGCTCTTCTTTCCTGCTCTACTCCTTTTCGTCTACCTCCTCCTTCGTCCTCGTCTCCTTTTCGTCCACTTCTCCTCCTTCGTCCCCTTCTCCTTTTCGTCTACCCCTTCTCGTTCGTCCTCTTCTCCTTTTCTCCAGCTCCCGTCTCCTAGGACTCTTAGTTATGATCTCACCTACATTTACAAGTGGAGGTCAGAGGTGTCTAACAGATTAAGACACTCTTCTTTCCTGCTCTACTCCTTTTCGTCTACCTCCTCCTTCGTCCTCGTCTCCTTTCCGTCCACTTCTCCTCCTTCGTCCCCTTCTCCTTTTCGTCTACTCCTTCTCCTTCGTCCTCTTCTCCTTTTCTCCAGCTCCCGTCTCCTAGGACTTATAGTTATGATCTCACCTACATTTACAAGTGGAGGTCAGAGGTGTCTAACAGATTAAGACATATATCTCCGATATTATTACAGCTTTAGTTACACTACATAATAAAACTAAAACCGGGCACCAACATTATTCAGCTATACTGTGCGTGACAAAAGTCCTTGCACGGTATAGACGCTGTCACATGTCTTCCAACTTGATGTTCCAACCTGGTCTTTCAACAGACGCTGTATTTTTGCACTAAAAGAGGATAGACTTGATCATCGACTGTTGTGGTCTCACCATGTAACAGTTCAAAATTACGAAATGGATTAGCTCATCTCCTATGTTAATGTCTTCATATTTTTCGTCAGGTTTTTTTATTTTTCCATTTACTTACTTTTTGCCACCAATTTCTTATTTAACATACCTATTTAGTTTTTTTTACCATTTATTTCCTGTGTAGCATGTAGTTGTGGTGCTTTGCACTAATTTCACTTCTGGGGCTTGAAGGATATGAAGATATCTTGTAACTTTTGATTCACTTTTACTAGACCGATTGATTTGAATATGTACTTTAAAAATGTTCGTGTTGTACTCCATTCCCGGAACAGCTGGCTTTCTCCTATGCTGTCTTTCTTCTCTTCGCTGTCGGGACAATAGGACCTCAGAGATACAGTTCCCTCTACTTACTAAACTTCACCGATTGATTTGAATGTGTACCTTAAAAATGTTCGTGTTGTACTCCATTCCCGGAACGGCTGGCTTTCTCTCCTATGCTGTCTTTCTTCTCTTCGCTGTCGGGACAATAGGACCTCAGAGATACAGTTCCCTCTACTAAACTTCTTTTTTTTCCAATCTCATGTGAGTAGGTAACACCCATGACGGATTATAACTTTCAATCCACCCTGGTCACCCTGTATGAGTAATTTTAATCACCCCAGATATCTAGATCGCGAGTTCCTTTTTTCCAATCTCATGTGAGTAGGTAACACCCATGACGGATTATAACTTTCAATCCACCCTGGTCACCCTGTATGAGTAATTTTAAACACCCCAGATATCTAGATCGCGAGTTATTACGTTTCGAGTTATCTAACGACCTCTTACTTCTACTGTTCCCCATAAATAAGTTACCTACTTCTCTCGTTTTGGAATTGAATAAAGTGTTGACGCGGTTTAGTTGATCTAGTCTAGCGATAGATTTGAGTAGATCTACTGATTTGAATCAAGGAAATCGTCAAATAATCGCGAGTTATTACGTTTCGAGTTATCTAACGACCTCTTACTTCTACTGTTCCCCATAAATAAGTTACTTCTCTCGTTTTGGAATTAAAAAAAGTTCTTGTTATATTTGCCTTGCAGTTGTTGTGTTGTGCCTGGGATATAACTTTCATTTTCTGCATCGAGATTCGAGCCTAGTTTGGAACCGGACCTTAATATAGTCGGACACATGTTACAACCGGTCATAGCGAAACACTTCAACATGCTTGCATCTGGTAGATTACACATGTTACAACCGGTCATAGCGAAACACTTCAACATGCTTGCATCTGGTAGATTCTAGACTAGAAAAAGAAAGTGAATGAATGACCTTGTGACGTCATAGAGTACAATTTATGACTGCTGAGAAGGTCGTTGCTCAGAGGAGAAACCGAATAAGTGGGTGTTGGATTTAGTTGATCTAGTCTAGCGATAGATTTGAGTAGATCTACTGATTTGAATCAAGGAAATCGTCAAAGAAGATGGATATGCTGGGCTGGGGATACATTGCATATGGTTGATATCTAACGCTATCATGATAATTTCGGATACGGACTTCTTAAGTTAGCTAACCATGATCTTTTTTTCTCGAAACTTCCTCTTTCCGACTTAAAAACTGATAGTGATGATCTTACCTGAATTTACATAAATTTATCTACTTCCAACAAAGTTTACCGTTAATATTCAGAATCAACAACCACCCAAATGAAGCACACCTGAGCAATCAAAATTCAATAATTGGAGATATATAATCACGAAAAATTTCGTCCGAAGATGTTTCGATGCAAGAATCCTCATGATCTTCTAGGAATTCAAACTATTCCAAAGAGTCGGTAATTAAACCACGTAGATCCCAGTTTTATCCAGTGGCGTTTTGAAATGTGCTAGTTTTTGGTGATTTATTCGTGTGTTAAACCACGGTGAAAGGAATGGAAGATGAGGTAACCGCAGACTCCGAATATATTTAACCCAGCGCCATGACCATCTTTCATTCAAGGTCGATCAGTTAGTAAACGGGTGATATGGTGGTTATACTGGGTGTCAGGCTAAAGATCAACTTTTAATCTATCGAACTTCTCTGGAGTTCCTCCTGAATATGTTATTCTTCATGTATAAACAAACCATTTGGGAAGGATTCGTTATATGTACCTCTATCTTCGTTTCTAAGGCTATCCATCCCGGGTTCCAGGATCACTATTTTTTGATTGTTTACACAATTTAGTTGGTTCAAAAATTTAAAATGTGAATACAAGAGGAAATGAGAAATTATTAAATATGATGAAAATTGGATATGCTGGGCTGGGGATACATTGCATATGGTTGATATCTAACGCTATCATGATAATTTCGGATACGGACTTCTTAATAAGTTCTTAGTCTTACTCATAAATACAACATACCTAACCATGATCTTTTTTTCTTGAAACTTCCTCTCTCCGACTTAAAAACTGATAGTGATGATCTTACCTAAATATACATTTTTACCCAAATATATGGTCAATAATAGTCATATTTGATTAGCAGATGGATTTGTCACATTAAAATATCAAGCGTGTATTTTGTCTATGCGTGAGGACTTTATGACATTTGCTCTATAGCTATAGGAAAGTGGCCATGTCATCGTAGAGAGTTGATTCTTGTAACCTTTGATCGGAACTGCAGTACTGTTGGACATTAAAGCGGTGAACTTTACGGATTATCTCGGATTAGCTATCAGCCAAGCATAGCTCATTGGAAGACAATATAAAAAGGTCACAATAGATCTCGAAGGTGTCAAAGCAAGATGAGAATTTATGACTAATGAGGCGGTGTGAAATTTTGTCTGTTCTAAAGTACCTAATGTCTACAATCAGTTTAAGAAACTCTTTTGATTCCACAGCAAACTTAATGGCCTACTCCACGAATTATACCTGTGACGCTATCAAGCTGGCACACCGATGACAATCGATTCAAAAGAGTAATATTCTCGAATAAACCGTCCCTGGGCGATTTCTGATTGCACCAATCGTCATATATGATTGAAAGGTCGATGGAATGCGATGCACCAATCGTCATATATGATTGAAAGGTCGATGGAATGCGACATACTGACGGGAATTTTACAAAGAATAATGCATTGCAATTGCAGGATGTTTGTTTTTACAATGGTGCCTTTGTTCTAAAAGGACATTTGAGTTATCTGAACTTCATGTTGTTTAAATGTGTAAAAAAAAAAAAAAA
>NW_007380382.1:0-16539 GCF_000475195.1 Diaphorina citri | reverse complement strand
TCTCCTATGCTGTCTTTCTTCTCTTCGCTGTCGGGACAATAGGACCTCAGAGATACAGTTCCCTCTACTTACTAAACTTCTTTTTTCCAATCTCATGTGAGTAGGTAACACCCATGACGGATTATAACTTTCAATCCACCCTGGTCACCCTGTATGAGTAATTTTAAACACCCCAGATATCTAGATCGCGAGTTATTACGTTTCGAGTTATCTAACGACCTCTTACTTCTACTGTTCCCCATAAATAAGTTACCTACTTCTCTCGTTTTGGAATTAAAAAAGTTCTTGTTATATTTGCCTTGCAGTTGTTGTGTTGTGCCTGGGATATAACTTTCATTTTCTGCATCGAGATTCGAGCCTAGTTTGGAACCGGACCTTAATATAGTCGGACACATGTTACAACCGGTCATAGCGAAACACTTCAACATGCTTGCATCTGGTAGATTCTAGACTAGAATATCTAGAAATAAAAGGAAATATTAGCATAAAGATCTATTTGTATAACTGGTGAATTGAAAGCGATTTAACTGCGATTGCCCTAATTTACAGTAAGTACTCGTAAGCTTCGGACTTAGTTCCTGGGAGTATAAACCTCATGAAAGATGGATATGCTGGGCTGGGGATACATTGCATATGGTTGATATCTAACGCTATCATGATAATTTCGGATACGGACTTCTTAAGTTAGCTAACCATGATCTTTTTTTCTCGAAACTTCCTCTTTCCGACTTAAAAACTGATAGTGATGATCTTACCTGAATTTACATATTTACCCAAATATATGGTCAATAATAGTCATATTTGATTAGCAGATGGATTTGTCACATTAAAATATCAAGCGTGTATTTTGTCTATGCGTGAGGACTTTATGACATTTGCTCTATAGGAAAGTGGCCATGTCATCGTCGAGAGTTGATTCTTGTAACCTTTGATCGGAACTGCAGTACTGTTGGACATTAAACTGCAGAATAGTCGCACATTAAAGCGGTGAACTTTACGGATTATCTCGGATTAGCTATCAGCCAAGCATAGCTCATTGGAAGACAATATAAAAAGGTCACAATAGATCTCGAAGGTGTCAAAGCAAGACGAGAACTTATGACTAATGAGGCGGTGTGAAATTTTGTAATGAAGTGATTAAGACAGCTGGCACACCGATGACAATCGATTCAAAAGAGTAATATTCTCGAATAAACCGTCTCTGGGCGATTTCTGATTGCACCAATCGTCATATGATTGAAAGGTCGATGGAATGCGACATACTGACGGGAATTTTACAAAGAATAATGCATTGCAATTGCAGCATGTTTGTTTTTACAATGGTGCCTTTGTTCTAAAAGGACATTTGAGTTATCTGAACTTCATGTTGTTTAAATGTGTCGTTCTGGAGTCTTCTCGCACTGGAAAAAAAAAAAAAAAGAAATCTGCATTAAAAATCAAGGAAAATTATTTGTACTCTCAAGCGATGCATTATGAATTATGATATTTATGATTCAATTAGCATGGTTTTTGTTTCTAAATAGTCCGGTCTGTATATCAGGGCTGCTTTTTATAGTAGCGCAATACCTACCTTTTTTTTTCAAAGCACATTCTTTGAGTACCGAGGTAATTCAGAGCATTCGCAACCAAGGAGCGAATTTCAAAGAATTTATAAATCCCTTGGGTTATTTTTAATGTGAATTCTCAATCATTGGGTGGTTTTTTATAACCTACTTTCGTAATTACTCTATAATATTATTAGCAATAAAATTTCAGAGTAGGGAATTCCGTTAATATTCTGCTCAGGGCACAGTTTTTCCCCATATTTACGTTAAATCCCTTGGGTTATTTTTAATGTGAATTCTCAATCATTGGGTGGTTTTTTATAACCTACTTTCGTAATTACTCTAATATTATTAGCAATAAAATTTCAGACTAGGGAATTCCGTTAATATTCTGCTCAGGGCACAGTTTTCCCCATATTTACGAACACGTTGTCTGTTTGCTTTTTGACTTGGGCTCGGTTTGGTGTCATTGTTCAGATGGCAATGATGGTGTTTGCATATTTGTGTACGCAGGTGTTGCCTGCTCTCTTATTATCTCTTCCCAGTCAGATTTGCTTTTTGACTTGGGCTCGGTTTGGTGTCATTGTTCAGATGGCAATGATGGTGTTTGCATATTTGTGTACGCAGGTGTTGCCTGCTCCCTTATTATCTCTTCCCAGTCAGATAGGTCGAATAGTACGTCTAATATGGCTCTGAGTAGTACGAAGGCATCCTAGCAGGTGGTTGAAACTAAGAATTAGATCGCTTCTAACTCCTGAGGGAGTTGTATGGGTAATAGAAATGGGTCCAGAAAAGACGAGTTACTCCCTTCTTCGTAACTCCATGCGATCATAAAATTCCTGTGATGGTTACGACCTTTAGAACAACTTGCACGAAACGAACACGTATTTGCTGGACTGGGGTGACTTAGGTCGGGATGGAAAAGAGATTCAATTGCATGTTTCTTGCTTCGGAAATAATTTGGTCCCTATGCATTTTATTTGAGGAATGATGCACGAAACGAACACGTATTTGCTGGACTGGGGTGACTTAGGTCGGGATGGAAAAGAGATTCAATTGCATGTTTCTTGCTTCGGAAACAATTTGGTCCCTATATGCATTTTATTTGAGGAATGGTATAAAACAATACAAACATAGCCCAAAACGAAATTTTAGTCCTTCATTATTTTTATTTTCATTATACCTACCTATGAGATAAATTTCCCTTTAGGGATCACCTCAGCCACTTTGGACTTTACTATAGAGAAAAGTACGGACTGTAGAATCTTTTTCCCTTTGGTGGTTCAAGTCACCCTAGTTTACAGCAACCAACAACCGTCTCCCATAATGGTATTACATACTTCTAATCGAATTTTATGTAGTTCAAGGAAAGCAAACGTGTTGGCGTAGTCTACGGGTAATAACGCCATTTTCTTAGTTGATACTATTCACCCTAGTTTACAGCAACCAACAACCGTCTCCCATAATGGTATTACATACTTCTAATCGAATTTTATGTAGTTCAAGGAAAGCAAACTTGTTGGCGTAGTCTACGGGTAATAACGCCATTTTCTTAGTTGATACTATCATAATAGTAGTTGATGTTTTGGTTTATAGTTTTCAAAGTGTGGTAAAGAAACTGAAACTTTTAACATTCTCCTGTGGAAACTTTGATGAATAATGAATGTGAATGCCATTAATGTTCAGGGATAGCAGTTTGTCTTCGATTCTAGGTTGAAAACTCCCTCGGGTGTTAAGCTTTAGGGTATAATCATGTTTATGATGATGGTGGTGGTATGATCATGTTTATTTTTACCAACTCTTGCTTTTGGTTTATTTAGTTCTTCGTCAACTTTCGAAAAAAAAAAATCTGCAAATTTGAATGTTTTGGTTTATAGTTTTCAAAGTGTGGTAAAGAAACTGAAACTTTTAACATTCTCCTGTGGAAACTTTGATGAATAATGAATGTGGATGCCATTAATGTTCAGGGATAGCAGTTTGTCTTCGATTCTAGGTTGAAAACTCCCTCGGGTGTTAATGCTTTAGGGTATAATCATGTTTATGATGGTGGTGGTGGTGGTATGATCATGTTTATTTTTACCAACTCTTGCTTTTGGTTTATTTAGTTCTTCGTCAACTTTCGTAACTCAAAACAAGGATCTTCTGCAAATTTACATGGCAAGCAAACAACTAATCTTGACCAATCGTGCCCTTGGAAAGAAAAACCAAAGAACGAATCGAGATCAAAGTTCTGCGAGTGTTGCTATTCATATGTAAACCAGTTCTCTGCCCACCAGATTTATGCTAGTGATAGAATATTCTGGATGTGCAGAACCTGTGGTGACATTCATTTTCCTCACAACCAACAACTGATAGGAACAAGATTTTTTCCAATCGTGCCCTTGGAAAGAAAAACCAAAGAACGAATCGAGATCAAAGTTCTGCGAGTGTTGCTATTCATATGTAAACCAGTTCTCTCCCCACCAGATTTATGCTAGTGATAGAATATTCTGGATGTGCAGAACCTGTGGTGACATTCATTTTCCTCACAACTGATAGGAACAAGATTTTTTGAGATGGTGAAGAATTCTGGTAGAAAGGACAAAGGTACATAAGATTTTTTGAGATGGTGAAGAATTCTGGTAGAAAGGACAAA
This sequence comes from Diaphorina citri, assembly GCF_000475195.1. Classification (NCBI taxonomy): domain Eukaryota; kingdom Metazoa; phylum Arthropoda; class Insecta; order Hemiptera; family Psyllidae; genus Diaphorina; species Diaphorina citri. Next base: position 12,360 of record NW_007380382.1, on the reverse strand, counting down.
GGTGCACTCGGGTTGGTCACATTTGACATTCTAGAAGTATCTTGCCTGTCTGAACAAAATCGAATATATCGAACTAAACACCAGAGATTTCAAGGTAACCTGCTTTCAACTTGAACCAGATGGTTTGATTGGATAAGACTTAATGTCGATTCAAGTCATCTGCTGCGAATTGTCTCTTAAAGTTGGACTAACCAATTAAAATGAAATCCTGTGAGATGAAGTGCCAAATGGTTTACACCAACTGCTCCCAATACTTCTAAGTAAGTATTAAGTAATATCCTTTAAACTTCATTAATTCCCTTTGAGAAGAGACCAATTTCACAAAGACCTTGAATCTGTTTAAGCTCTTTGTCCGAACTGTCATCAGAAAGTAATACAACTGGACCCTGTACAATCTGGTAAGCACAAAACGATCAAGAGATGTCCTATTTAAAGTTAATAACAAGTAAATGTAGATGGACGGTGTAAAGTTAGACGTATTGCAAAGTTATAGAATTCTTGAGATCAATAAAGAGAACTATTACTGTACCGATTACTACTGAACGTTTCCATTCAGCTGTACATAGTCAACTCATCCACGGTGATAGTATAGTTCAGCAAGAACTTACCACTGAACACAGAAGCATTGCGGACAGAAATACTATTATTAAATTTTTATTGCTTCGTTTATTACTTAATTTTTATGTCTTCAAAGAAGAGAACAAAAAGTATACTTTTATGCCATTTTTGTGTTCGACTTATGCAATGGTTTTATGCTTCATTGAATTTATTCCTTGTATAACTGAGGAAAAAATGCTATTGTAATTTGCCGGAAGTGAATCACCCCTTTAATGACGCTATATTCAGGAAATTGATTCAATGGTCTAGGTCTAGGATTGTAGGTCAACATCGAAGTCGGAATTCTCGAGTATTTCTTTGTGTTATTATATCACAACTTTGGTGCTCACTGCAGCATTGTAGGATTTTTCCCAATCTTTTGTTATAAAATCAAGATCCATTCACTCATTCACATTTCACACACTGATCGCTCTATCTCAGATGGTATATGTAATACTTATACCTAATCAGGTAATACTTACTCATACATTTTTTCTAGAATCTTTTCTTATACTTACTGGTACTCAGGCTGATCATTATCATTATGAAATTATATTATAATTAACTTTTTTAATTCATCTGCCAGATTATCTAAGATATCATTTTGGAGGTAAATCCTTGTCGTTCCACTGGATTAGTTTCCATCTAAGATGAAAGATCATTTCTGTTGTTACTCCTAGGAAAACTCAATCCAACAGCAGTCTATTATGATATTTTCGTAGAGGTATTTTCCGTTTTATGATCACGTCACAGGTTATTGACTGATTGAGCTTCTTTTTTGGTTTTGTTGGATTGATTGGTTTGCTGATGGTTGATTGACTTCGGAAGAGGATAGACTTGATCATCGACTGTTGTGGTCTCACCATGTAACAGTTCAAAATTACGAAATGGATTAGCTCATCTCCTATGTTAACGTCTTCATATTTTTCGTCAGGTTTTTTTATTTTTCCATTTACTTTTTGCCACCAATTTCTTATTTAATATACCTATTTAGTTTTTTACCATTTATTTCTTGTGAAGCATGTAGTTGTGGTGTTGGTCTCACCATGTAACAGTTCAAAATTACGAAATGGATTAGCTCATCTCCTATGTTAACGTCTTCATATTTTTCGTCAGGTTTTTTTTTATTTTTCCATTTACTTTTTGCCACCAATTTCTTATTTAACATACCCATTTAGTTTTTTTTACCATTTATTTCCTGTGTAGCATGTAGTTGTGGTGCAGCAACCGTCAGGTCCGTATAATGGATTTATTAGTATACATAATATTGACTCTGATCTCTTGAACCATTATTGGGGACATGTTCTGTTTGTATTCAAGTTGTTTGTTTGCATTTCTTGTTGTGTTTCGTACCTAGTTGTTTTGCATTGCAACATGTGCTGCCTTGATTAGGTCTTCTTAGTAAAGTGAACGTAAATTTTGTTATTTACAACCTAAATATTCAGATGTCTTCTTGCAAGTGTGAGTGACTTTAAGTACCAATCATTTCGGTATTGGAAATATGGTACCCTGTGCCACTCTGTTCTAACCCTGATTAGGTCTTCTTAGTAAAGTGAACGTAAATTTTGTTATTTACAACCTAAATATTCAGATGTCTTCTTGCAAGTGTGAGTGACAATAGCTACTCATTTTCCTCACGAGGCTGAGTGGGCCCCGCAACAGCCAGTCACGGAATCAATCATTTGCATGATACAAATTTCATGATTCCGCCAGGAATCGAACCCGGGTCTCCCGCGTGCAAGGCGAGCGCAGTGACCACTACGCCATGGGAGCTGACCTAGACTAGAATATCTAGAAATAAAAGGAAATATTAGCATAAAGATCTATTTGTATAACTGGTGAATTGAAAGCGATTTAACTGCGATTGCCCTAATTTACAGGAAGTAAGCTTCGGACTTAGTTCCTGGGAGTATAAACCTCATGAAAGTTGGATGTGCTGGGCTGGGGATACATTGCATATGGTTGATATCTAACGCTATCATGATAATTTCGGATACGGACTTCTTAAGTTCTTAGTCTTACTCATAAATACAACATACCTAACCATGATCTTTTTTTCTTGAAACTTCCTCTTTCCGACTTAAAAACTGATAGTGATGATCTTACCTAAATATAGCTACATTTTTACCCAAATATATGGTCAATAATAGTCATATTTGAATAGCAGATGGATTTGTCACATTAAAATATCAAGCGTGTATTTTGTCTATGCGTGAGGACTTTATGACATTATGACATTTGCTCTATAGGAAAGTGGCCATGTCATCGTAGAGAGTTGATTCTTGTAACCTTTGATTATATTGACTCTGATCTCTTGAACCATTATTGGGGACATGTTCTGTTTGTATCCAAGTTGTTTGTTTGCATTTCTTGTTGTGTTTCGTAGTTGTTTTGCATTGATTACATGTGCTGCCCTGATTAGGTCTTATCTTTAGAGGAATCCGATCTATGAAGGTGAGAAAAACCTGCCGAATCGGTTCGTGTAAAGATACACAGGCGTGCTACTGGAACTTGGCCTGGCGCACTGCCGTGCGCTCAGTAAATTTTGTTATTTACAACCTAAATATTCAGATGTCTTCTTGCAAGTGTGAGTGACTTTAAGTACCAATCATTTCGGTATTGGAAAGATGTTACCCTGTGCCACTCTGTTCTAAAGTACCTAATGTCTACATTCAGTTTAAGAAACTCTTTTGATTCCACAGCAAACTTAATGGCCTACTCCACGAATTATACCTGTGACGCTATCAACGTATAGGTTATAGGTTTTTCTCGTTACAATTGGTTTGTCCTTAGTTTATCTTATAACGGGACGAATAGATTTTTATCGTCATTATTTTTATGTCCATTAGACCACTAGGTACTACTGGATAATGATCTGCTCGTCATCCACTCAAATCCACTGAGCTCTGACACCTTCGAGTTTAATCCTGTGTTATATTCAACCAGTTTCTTCCACCAAATTTATCTACGGAACTGCAGTACTGTTGGACATTAAACTGCAGAATAGTCGCACATTAAAGCGGTGAACTTTACGGATTATCTCGGATTAGCTATCAACCAAGCATAGCTCATTGGAAGACAATATAAAAAGGTCACAATAGATCTCGAAGGTGTCAAAGCAAGACGAGAACTTATGACTAATGAGGCGGTGTGAAATTTTGTAATGAAGTGATTAAGACAGCTGGCACACCGGTGACAATCGATTCAAAAGAGTAATATTCTCGAATAAACCGTCTCTGGGCGATTTCTGATTGCACCAATCGTCTATTTGAAACTTTAACGTGTGATCATTTCGGTCAGAATATATGACCATGCAGTTCCAGGTTCCTTCACCCAAACCTAATTTCCTGATTGCATAACAAATCAGTTGGAATCGATTGGCACTGGAATTGATAATCATGAATCCATCATATCAGTAATCAATCGAGTGGTTTCTTGCATAACAAATCAGTTGGAATCGATTGGCACTGGAATTGATAATCATGAATCCATCATATCAGTAATCAATCGAGTGGTTTCCAACATTTACCAATCGTCATATGATTGAAAGGTCGATGGAATGCGACATACTGACGGGAATTTTACAAAGAATAATGCATTGCAATTGCAGCATGTTTGTTTTTACAATGGTGCCTTTGTTCTAAAAGGACATTTGAGTTATCTGAACTTCATGTTGTTTAAATGTGTCGTTCTGGAGTCTTCTCCTGCACTGAAAAAAAAAGAAATCTGCATTAAAAATCAAGGAAAATTATTTGTACTCTCAAGCGATGCATTATAAATTATGATATTTATGATTCAATTAGCATGGTTTTTGATTCTAAATAGTCCGGTCTGTATATCAGGGCTGCTTTTTATAGTAGCGCAATACCTACCGTTAGTAAACGGGTGATATGGTGGTTATACTGGGTGTCAGGCTAAAGATCAACTTTTAATCTATCGAACTTCTCTGGAGTTCCTCCTGTTATTCCTCATGTATGAACAAACCATTTGGGAAGGGGATTCGTTATATGTACCTATCTTCGTTTCTAAGGCTTTCCATCCCGGGTTCCAGGATCACTATTTTTTTGATTGTTTACACAATTTAGTTGGTTCAAAAATTTAAAATGTGAATACAAGAGGAAATGAGAAATTATTAAATATGTAGTTCTTCCATTTTTAGTAAGACCTCGATTGGCAAGTGACTTTGGCGTCCTTCCGAGTCCCAATGGATGGTGTATGGTGTGATTAAATATGTAGATCTTCCATTTTTAGTAAGACCTCGATTGGCAAGTGACTTTGGCGTCCTTCCGAGTCCCAATGGATGGTGTATGGTGTATGGGTTTTAAGGTCTTTTTTAAACTCTCCTAAACTCAAAGCTCTTTATCAAACCAACCAACACCTGTCCTAAGTACCACCCTGTAAGTAATTAAATATGTAGATCTTCCATTTTTAGTAAGACCTCGATTGGCAAGTGACTTTGGCGTCCTTCCGAGTCCCAATGGATGGTGTATGGGTTTTTAGGTCTTTTTTAAACTCTCCTAAACTCAAAGCTCTTTATCAAACCAACCAACACCTGCCCTAAGTACCACCCTGTAAGTAGTTATTCTGGTTGGTTCGATTCTCTTAATTTGCAGAGAAAAAGGTGTCAGCGAGTGCACATTGAAATATCAAGAAGATCTTCTGCTAACCTTGGCAATATCTCAAGACTATTTTTATTTCAAAACTTGTTTCAAGAGTTTTAAAAAACAAAGGTCAAGTGTCTGAACTTTGGATAAAATCTTGAGGCGAAAATGTTAATCGAAATCAATCAAAATCAAGTTAAAGGATAATGATGTCGTGAGAATCATCAAGACTTCATTAGGAATCAAGAATTTTACTGATGGCTGATTAAATACGTAGGTATGTTTGAAATGTGATGTGTAGGCAACCAAATGGTAGGTTGGTAGGTATATTGGCATCTTTGCTAGTCGGAAAAAGGCTGACCCTGATGGTCTCAAGTTCAAACAAAACTCAAGGATTGATTGGTGTCATGTCCAGGTCTTCTAATGCAATTGACAGATTACAATGAATATCACACTTTGTGAGTCACCGTGTTGGATATTTAGTAGATGTTTACTTGACATTATTAGTAAAGGTTCGCTAAATTCCAGATTACAATGAATATCACACTTTGTGAGTCACCGTGTTGGATATTTAGTAGATGTTTACTTGACATTATTAGTAAAGGTTCGCTAAGTTCATATTAAGTTTTATTACTTTTGAAATGAAGGGAGAGGACAATATTGAATATGACTTTGACATTATGAACCTGTGGTATCATTTATGCAACACTCGGCACGATACATCAGGATCGTAAAGCAAAAGAGTACGTATCTATGGCCCTGAAATTGCAGTTTGCATTTTTTTACTGTCCTATACCTTCTCTATCTACGGCCCTGGAACTTTTTCAAGTGGAAGATACAATACCAATTTATGTTCCATGCGCTAGGTTTTCATCACATGATCATGTTTTCGGTTCATATCTAATAGAAGCATGGGAGTTATTACCGTATGAAGCCATTATTAGCAGTATAACTAGTCTATCTTTACTAAAACCAACATGCACCTCTAGATCTCTACACGATACGGCCCCTGGAACTTTTTCAAGTGGAAGATACAATACCAATTTATGTTCCATGCGCTAGGTTTTCATCACATGATCATGTTTTCGGTTCATACCCAATAGAAGCATGGGAGTTATTACCGTATGAAGCCATTATTAGCAGCATAACTAGTCTATCTTTACTAAAACCAACATGCACCTCTAGATCTCTACACGATACGGTCGTCAAGTTAAGTATACATCACGATTTTCGACGAAGAAGAGCATCCATAATTCGACAGAGTGTGTCACGATCTGAAACATCAGCTATTTTACGTTCGCATTAATATTTGAAAGTCGTGTCTTGTAAATTTGAGGTGACTTTTCTATATTCTCATCAGTAGTATCAGTACACTGTTGGTATTTATCATTCGAAGTGCTGGGTTTGAAAGAAACATGGGATGTTCACATTCAGATATCCTCACCATCATTAAAATCTCATTTATCTGTGCTGTAACAGATGGGAATGATGGGGTCTTGGTCTTGTAGGAGTTTGAACTGAGTATTTACGTTCATAAAATACAGCTGAGGTATCCTGCTGTCCAGCGATTACGAACCAAATTGTCTTCTTCCTGTATCTTGAAGATATGTTTTATGACATTTTCACTTCGAGAACATCGGTCATCAGGCCTCAACAAAGTCAAATATCTACGTCGATTCTTTATTTTTCCAGTTTCCACTCTCAAGTTTAGTCTCACCCAAAACATCCTGTATTAATAAAACTATAATCCGAAGGAACTAAAACACACACTCTTCTGTGTAGACAATTATTTGCACAGTTCTCATGTACTAATCTAACAAAATGATTCGCTCCCAATGGAAGTAATAAAACTGAAGTCACATAATACTTACCTTGGAATACTTAAGTAATGTATGCTTTTATGTGTAATGTGTGGTGAAGTTCAAGACTTCACAATTTTGTGGTTTATTTGTACACTCTTGTACAAGAGACTGAGTTTGCTTTGAAATTCAAGCATCCAACTGGAAAAACTTCTTTACCGGGATCTAGAACATGGCACCTCTGGCATCTAACTACATTGCACAGTGCAATAACTCGATAAGTAGCGATTAAGCGACTCATGACTCACTGATGGACGTTACATCAATCGCTCATGGACAATCGTTTAAAGGCTTAAAGGTAGATTAGATTGATCAATCTCTATCATGCTGATGATAGTGAATGTGACATATCAAACTTCAAAGGACTAGTAACTGGTGACCGTAGGCTACTAGTAGATACAAATGAAGTCATAGGTGTGAAAGATTGCTCTAGTAAATTATCTGAGACAGACCCGAGACCTTTAGAGATTCCTATTCAAGAGAGGACGTCTCAATCAATTCAGAATTTCAGATTCAATTGGTGAAGGTTGACATGGCGTTTAACGTATAGTGCGGAGGACAAATGTGCAGTGGTAAATGATTTCAGAATGTTCTTCTCATGCATCTTCTGAAAACTCAATTACAAACAAAGATCTTATCCCGTGTAGCATGGAGTCAGTAAGCGTGAAGTTTCAATATTTGGAAATAGAAAAAAAAAACTCTGAACACAAAACTCACGAAAATTATACATCGCAATCACGCATAGAAAAAAATAACGGTACAGTTTTTCTTTAATGGAAAGAGTGTAGAAATTGTATGACCAAGGTTGTATGCGGTATATTTATCGGTAGAAAGACAGCTATACTACTTCTTAATCTGATGGTATAATAATGTAATTCTAATGGTTTAGCGTCAGGCATTCTCAACCCGCGGTGCGTTAAGTTTTTCTGTGCGGCCCTAGGCAGCTTAAGTTAAGACACTATGCCATGGGAGCTGATACTATTTTCCAGTAAAAAACGTCCAAACATGTTCACCTTGCGGCCTCGGCCCCGATTGAGTTACAAAATACAAAATATTGGGAAAATTATACATCGCAATCACGCATAGAAAAAAATAACGGTACAGTTTTTCTTTAATGGAAAGAGTGTAGAAATTGTATGACCAAGGTTGTATGCGGTATATTTATCGGTAGAAAGACAGCTATACTACTTCTTAATCTGATGGTATAATAATGTAATTCTAATGGTTTAGCGTCAGGCATTCTCAACCCGCGGTGCGTTAAGTTTTTCTGTGCGGCCCTAGGCAGCTTAAGCTAAGACACTATGCCATGGGAGCTGGTACTATTTTCCAATAAAAAACGTCCAAACATGTTCACCTTGCGGCCTCGGCCCCGATTGAGTTACAAAATATAGGTACCTAATCAATTTCTTCTCCCAAACGGCCCGAACCATACAAACAGTAGATACAACTTCATACAATCCAAATAAAACCAAACAATATCTTCTCAAGAGGTACTCACATATACCGATAAGCTGTGTCCACACATGGTCAACCCCGTCGATCGACGAGGTGAATCTATGTTGTCGAGGCAGTACTCCCAAACGGCCCGAACCATACAAACAGTAGATACAACTTCATACAATCCAAATAAAACCAAACAATATCTTCTCAAGAGGTACTCATATATACCGATAAGCTGTGTCCACACATAGTCAACCCCGTCGATCGACGAGGTGAATCTATGTTGTTGAGGCAGTGTGGACGGTTTCAGTGGACGTCCATCGACGGCGTCGACTATATTTTGGACACACCTTATATATTTTGGCCCGCGCCGCGGCAAAAACAGGTTGAGTATGGCTTGTTTGGCCTCACACTATATCAATAACAGCACAAGAACAGCAAAATTCACCAACATTTAGGTGTTGAATATCGAGATTAGCACAACATCGAGGTTAGCGGTACCTACCCACGTAATATGTTTGTTTTCTGCATGTTAATGTATGTGTACAACTGTACATGTTTTCCTGCATGTTTCCTGTACATACTTCATGTATGTTAATGTATGTACGACACTATATCAATAACAGCACAAGAACAGCAAAATTCACCAACATTTAGGTGTTGAATATCGAGATTAGCACAACATAGAGGTTAGCGGTACCTACCCACGTAATATGTTTGTTTTCTGCATGTTAATGTACACTATATCAATAACAGCACAAGAACAGCAAAATTCACCAACATTTAGGTGTTGAATATCGAGATTAGCACAACATAGAGGTTAGCGCTACCTATCCACGTAATATGTTTGTTTTCTGCATGTTAAGGTATGTGTACATGTTTTCCTGCATGTTTCCTGTACATACTTCATGTATGTTAATGTATGTACATAGGTATGGTATGTATGTATATGTACCTACATAGGACACTATATCAATAACAGCACAAGAACAGCAAAATTCACCAACATTTAGGTGTTGAATATCGAGATTAGCACAACATCGAGGTTAGCGATACCTACCCTCGTATGTTGGTTTTCTGCATGTTAATGTATGTGTACATGTTTTTCTGCATGTTTCCTGTACATACTTCATGTATGTTAATGTATGTACATAGGTATGGTATGTATGTACCTACATAGTGAGGGAGTCAAGTATATTGCGTTAAGGGCGGAACAACCACACCTGTAATAAGGGGGTGATTTATTTTTCATAGTTTTTACTCGCCAAAGTTTTTACTTTCTATTACCTACGTACATCATGCACCTGCATTTTGTTTTTCGCATATCCATTACCAGTACTACCAGTTGGTTATCAACACGAATCTTTCCCTATTCCTCCTCTTTTTCGCCATTTTGCTTCTTTGTCCTCTCTGTCTCTTATACCTATTCTTCTTTTGTTTTCCTCGTTCTTCTCTTCCAGTACTACCAGTTGGTTATCAACACGAATCTTTCCCTATTCCTCCTCTTTTTCGCCATTTTGCTTCTTTGTCCTCTCTGTCTCTTATTATACCTATTCTTCTTTTGTTTTCCTCGTTCTTCTCTTCCTCTCTTCTTCCTCCTTCTTTCCGTCTCTTACCGTCTACTTCTTTCTCCTTCTCCCTCCGTTCCTCCCTTTCCTTCTTCACCTCTTTCTACATCCCTCCCTCTCATACGTATGTACTTAATACCTTTTCTCTGTTGTATATTCCCTCTCCTCATCTATTTCCGCTTCCTAACCAGGTTATCTATTTCCCTCTCCCTTGGGTCTCTTTCTCCATTATGGTCTATTTTACGTATCTTTCTTTCGTCTCCTTCTTCTTTCCGTCCTCTTCTTCTGCTTCTCCAGCTCCTCCTTCGTCTAATTCTCCTCCTTCGTCCTCTTCTCCTTTTCATCTCCTTCTCCAGCTCTTCTTTCCTGCTCTACTCCTTTTCGTCTACCTCCTCCTTCGTCCTCGTCTCCTTTTCGTCCACTTTTCCTCCTTCGTCCCCTTCTCCTTTTCGTCTACCCCTTCTCCTTCGTCCCCTTCTCCTTTCCGTCCACTTCTCCCCCTTCGTCCCCTTCTCCTTTTCGTCTACTCCTTCTCCTTCGTCCTCTTCTCCTTTTCTCCAGCTCCCGTCTCCTAGGACTCTTAGTTATGATCTCACCTACATTTACAAGTGGAGGTCAGAGGTGTCTAACAGATTAAGACACATATCTCCGATATTATTACAGCTTTAGTTACACTACATAATAAAACTAAAACCGGGCACCAACATTATTCAGCTATACTGTGCGTGACAAAAGTCCTTGCACGGTATAGACGCTGTCACATGTCTTCCAACTTGATGTTCCAACCTGGTCTTTCAACAGACGCTGTATTTTTGCACTAATTTCACTTCTGGGGCTTGAAGGATATGAAGATATCTTGTAACTTTTGATTCACTTTTACTAGACCGATTGATTTGAATATGTAGGTACCTTAAAAATGTTCGTGTTGTACTCTATTCCCGGAACAGCTGGCTTTCTCCTATGCTGTCTTTCTTCTCTTCGCTGTCGGGACAATAGGACCTCAGAGATACAGTTCCCTCTACTAAACTTCTTTTTTTTCCAATCTCATGTGAGTAGGTAACACCCATGACGGATTATAACTTTCAATCCACCCTGGTCACCCTGTATGAGTAATTTTAAACAATACATCTCTCGATGGCCCTCTGGGTAAATCGCAATTTTTAGTCCGTCCTTCCTTTATTATTACAATGTAAATGTAAATGCAGTTTTTTTGTGTTATTATGTCACAACTTTGGTGCTCACTGCAGCATTGTAGGATTTTCCCAATATCTCAATAATCCTAAAATCCAATGTTTACCTACCATGCTGGCACCGGTCGCTATGCGCATTTATATGTCATAGCTACTCATTTTCCTCACGAGGCTGAGTGGGCCCCGCAACAGCCAGTCACGGAATCAATCATTTGGATGATACAAATTTCTTGACCCCGCCGGGAATCGAACCCGGGTCTCCCGCGTGCAAGGCGAGCGCAGTGACCACTACGCCATGGGAACTGACCTAGACTAGAATATCTAGAAATAAAAGGAAAAGGAAATATTAGCATAAAGATCTATTTGTATAACTGGTGAATTGAAAGCGATTTAACTGCGATTGCCCTAATTTACAGTAAGTAAGCTTCGGACTTAGTTCCTGGGAGTATAAACCTCATGAAAGATGGATATGCTGGGCTGGGGATACATTGCATATGGTTGATATCTAACGCTATCATGATAATTTCGGATACGGACTTCTTAAGTTACCTAACCATGATCTTTTTTTCTCGAAACTTCCTCTTTCCGACTTAAAAACTGATAGTGATGATGTTACCTAAATATACATATTTACCCAAATATATGGTCAATAATAGTCATATTTGATGAGCAGATGGATTTGTCACATTAAAATATCAAGCGTGTATTTTGCCTATGCGTGAGGACTTTATGACATTTGCTCTATAGGAAAGTGGCCATGTCATCGTAGAGAGTTGATTCTTGTAACCTTTGATCGGAACTGCAGTAACTGCAGTACTGTTGGACATTAAACTGCAGAATAGTCGCACATTAAAGCGGTGAACTTTACGGATTATCTCGGATTAGCTATCAGCCAAGCATAGCTCATTGGAAGACAATATAAAAGGTCACTATAGATCTCGAAGGTGTCAAAGCAAGACGAAAATTTATGACTAATGAGGCGGTGTGAAATTTTATAATGAAGTGATTAAGACAGCTGGCACACCGATGACAATCGATTCAAAAGAGTAATATTCTCGAATAAACCGTCTCTGGGCGATTTCTGATTGCACCAATCGTCATATGA
>NW_007380381.1:0-25492 GCF_000475195.1 Diaphorina citri | reverse complement strand
GTCAAAGTTATTTCTGCTTTGTGCTAGGATTTTGAAGGGCCTAACTAATAGTGGCCTAACAAGGTAATGCTGTGATATAGGTACATTGAAGTTGTAGCATATGTACCTTCGGGACAACACATAAAAAAGTATCATCACACCAATGAAAATATTGTCAAAATGTCTCCACCTCTCTCAACAGATCTGTCTCACATCCTCCGTTACCGCCTCCAATATTCTAGTAATATGTCCGACAGCAAGTTATAGTCATCAACAGCCTTTCCTCATCATCAGTAAAGCTTTACTACAACACAACCATAAGGTCACTCTGATGACAACCAATCCAGAGGTAATCGCCAATTTTATCACACTAGGCTTGCACGCCGGAGATCCCGGGTTCGATTCCCGGCGGAGTGGAAGTTACGGCAAATCTAGTTAGCTTGGAGGGTAACGCGCCTACCTTGCAAGCTCTGGTTTCCTATCCTGTCCTCTCCGTTCTTAGATTTCGGGACGATAAGACTTCCGTTGTAACTTCCCTCTGTCAAACCTCTAAGAAACTTTTACCTGTCCAGACATAGCGTCTCGAAGTTCACACAGTAGTTTCTCCGGACTCATGTTGTGATTGTGCATGGGTTCTACAAAGTTCACATCGTATGGGTTTTCCTTCTGCAGTCGGGTCAGTGAACTTTCTTCAAATAGGACACTGCGAAGTCGAATGATTATTTTCCGTTTGAACTCAAGAAGCATCCTGCGAAAACGGAACATTTTATATTAGAAATTTGCCGTCACTGGAAGTTTTTCTCCGTTTTGTTTCGTAGCAATGAAACAAATGTTCATGTGGTCTGTGTCGTAGCATGCCCATCCCGTAGTATGCCCCTCATCAGATGGGCGATAAGTGACACAATACTTCTCATTTAGGTGCTGCTGGAACACCAGAAATTAATCCGATATGACTTACATAAGGTAATGAAACTTCTCGATTCCCGGCGGAGTGGAAGTTACGGCAAATCTAGTTAGCTTGGAGGGTAACGCGCCTACCTTGCAAGCTCTGGTTTCCTATCCTGCCCTCTCCGTTCTTAGATTTCGGGACGATAAGACTTCGTTGTAACTTCCCTCTATCAAACCTCTAAGAAACTTTTACCTGTCCAGACATAGCGTCTCGAAGTTCACACAGTAGTTTTTCCGGACTCATGTTGTGATTGTGCATGGGTTCTACAAAGTTCACATCGTATGGGTTTTCCTTCTGCAGTCGGGTCAGTGAACTTTCTTCAAATAGGACACTGCGAAGTCGAATGATTATTTTCCGTTTGAACTCAAGAAGCATCCTGCGAAAACGGAACATTTTATATTAGAAATTTGCCGTCACTGGAAGTTTTTCTCCGTTTTGTTTCGTAGCAATGAAACAAATGTTCATGTGGTCTGTGTCGTAGGATGCCCATCCCATAGTATGCCCCTCATCAGATGGGCGAGAAGAGACACAATACTTCTCATTTAGGTGTTGCTGGAACACCAGAAATTAATCCGAAGTATGACTTACAAAGGTAATGAAACTTCTTGAACTACCATCGCCTTGAATAGAATGGAACCCGTGCGTTCCTCATTACTTGCCATCGAGGCAGGTTTAGGATAAGCGAAGTCGAATGATTATTTTCCGTTTGAACTCGAGAAGCATCCTGCGAAAACGGAACATTTTATATTAGAAATTTGCCGTCACTGGATGTTTTTCCCCCGTTTGTTTCGTAGCAATGAAACAAATGTTCATGTGGTCTGTGTCGTAGGATGCCCATCCCATAGTATGCCCCTCATCAGATGGGCGAGAAGAGACACAATACTTCTCATTTAGGTGTTGCTGGTTTATATTAGAAATTTGCCGTCACTGGAAGTTTTTCTCCGTTTTGTTTCGTAGCAATGAAACAAATGTTCATGTGGTCTGTGTCGTAGGATGCCCATCCCGTAGTATGCCCCTCATCAGATGGGCGAGAAGAGACACAATACTTCTCATTTAGGTGTTGCTGAATCCTACGACACAGACCACATGAACATTTGTTTCATTGCTACGAAACAAAACGGAGAAAAACTTCCAGTGACGGCAAATTTCTAATATAAAATGTTCCGTTTTCGCAGGATGCTTCTCGAGTTCAAACGGAAAATAATCATTCGACTTCGCAGTGTCCTATTTGAAGAAAGTTCACTGACCCGACTGCAGAAGGAAAACCCATACGATGTGAACTTTGTAGAACCCATGCACAATCACAACATGAGTCCGGAAAAACTACTGTGTGAACTTCGAGACGCTATGTCTGGAGAGGTAAAAGTTTCTTAGAGGTTTGACAGAGGGAAGTTACAACGGAAGTCTTATCGTCCCGAAATCTAAGAACGGAGAGGGCAGGATAGGAAACCAGTACTTGCAAGGTAGGCGCGTTACCTTTTAGGATAAAATTCCATGTCTTGTTCTCGACTGGGATTGAACCCACGCCCTCCTTATTACAAGGCGAGCGTCCTGACCACCACCTCTTTACTGACCTCTTATCAGCCAAATAGTTCACCCCATACTGGGTCGCATTGGGGAAGCTTGGTTTGAACTCTCTCTTCTGTGTTGGTACTTGTGTGACGTTATCGTCGAAATATTCGACCAGGGTTTGTTTGTCTTGGTGTCTGGCGTGTTTCCCTGAGCTAGGCGGATAGAGGTAGCGATGCTTGTTCTTCCAGTAGTGAGACCAGACGATGTAGATATACCCGCACATCCCGAACATAAGCAGGTTGATGAAGATGTAGACGGATATGAGTACGATCCTCATTACGATGGTATACTCGACAAAGGTCCTGTTTACATCCCGAACATAAGCAGGTTGATGAAGATGTAGACGGATATGAGTACGATCCTCATTGCGATGGTATACTCGACAAAGGTCCTGATGGGGAAATTCTAATTATTGGGAGTGCACAATGCACATACTTGTAGGTATAAGGCTGAAAACGCAGAGTGGAGCGGAGAGCATAGCGGGACGACAGAGGGAAGTGACGAGTTCAAACCGCTGAGGGTAATTGTAGGTATAAGGCTGAAAACGCAGAGTGGAGCGGAGAGCATAGCGGGACGACAGAGGAAAGTGACGAGTTCAAACCGCTGAGGGTAAAAAGCTCTATGCTCTTTGATCCACTCTGTTTTCAGCTCAAGGGTAGTCATGTTGACTTATATTGGTCCCGACATTTTCCTATCTACGCTTGCCCAGAAGCCCAAAGTGCATTTCAATATGAGACTGTAGACTTAGTTGTTAATAAGACCTAGGTCTGTGTTCTTATCAACATTTTGATGATGGGTCAATCAAAGTGCATTTCAATATGAGACTGTAGACTTAGTTGTTAATAAGACCTAGGTCTGTGTTCTTATCAACATTTTGATGATGGGTCAATACAGGTATTGAGATTTGTAACATTCCCGTCCATACTTGTTATTTTCCAATGAACATATGAAAATTTGCTCTCTTTTGAAACCTACGATATAACTCCCTACATCATACGTATAATATCGACTTACCTCAAACAAGGCTGTATAAGGTGTACATCCGTTTAATACTTCCACTGATCAGTGTAGACTTAGTAGGTCTGTGTTCTTCATGTACCACTCGTATCAACATTTTGATGATGGGTCAATACAGGTATTAACATTTGTAACATTTTCCAATGAACATATGAAAATTTGCTCTCTTTTGAAACCTACGATATAACCCCCTACATCATACGTATAATATCGACTTACCTCAAACAAGGCTGTATATGGTGTACATCCGTTTAATACTTCCACTGATTAGCACAGCTTACCCCATCAGTTTATCAACTCATCACAGCAACTTTGCACACATTTTAAACTTTTCTCAACATCTTAGTGAGTTATATAAAAAATTCTGTGTTGGTCCCGTGAATATATCTCCTTGTTTCGAAGCATCTCCCTTGTATGGAAAATTTTGCGTCCTTTCACCCTTTCCACTCACCCTCAATGCAGCTTTTATTCTAAAGCTCAAAGCGCAAGTCGCTATGTGTAGCAAATTTGGATGCGAACAATGGACGCTTTGGTGGAGATGTTATCGAGCACAGGTGATGTAAATGTTGACTCGCAGGGGGAGAGTTTTAAAAAGCTCATTTTGAAACGCGTAAGCAATACTTAAATCTAGGTTTAGACGCTAATAATTTGATTTTGTAACTATTGAATCAGTATTATCCACATATTAGTTAGGGCAGGGATGGGGAACTCCTTGTTAGGTCCATGTTAATGTCGGTTTTAGGTACAATCGCTTCTTGCGGTCGAAATTCCTTTTATTATCTTCATTATTTACTTAGCACTATTTTATTATTAAAACATTTTGTTCTGACTATAAAAGCAAAACACATCGCTTTATTGTTCTACAGTCAAATTATTAATAAACTTGGAGACATTTTGCGAGCGATTTTTGGTATGTATTGCGCACATCCACTAAAGATAAAAATCTCATTTTCTATTGAAATTGAGTTCTAGCTGCCACACAAGTACCAGGGGGCTGACAAAGTACTAATTTGTTCTACATTCCAAATTATTTTATTAATAAAACTAAAGAGACATTTATTTCTATTGGAACTGAGTTCTTGCTGCACAAGTACCCAAGGGGCTGACAGGAGCGGTTTCGTGTTGGACATAGTCTCCATTTTGATGTCGCGTATTGCATCTGATAGGGAGCCATCAAGCAAGTCTGAAATACAAGACATCAAATTTCCTGAATCTATCTAGGGTATCTGCAGAATAGGTTTTTTTTTTTTTTTGTTTTTTTTTTTTTTTTAGTGCGTCCGATTGTAAATGAAAGATGACCCCATTATATTATTATGTGGGTTTCGATCGGGTCTCCCATTTTAACAAATATGAGAGTTCTACTTCACAGAGAAGCGCAGACTGAACCCATAAAATGGACAGCAAAAAGGAACCATCACGGGATGGGCAGGGCATGTTACGACAGCAGACCACACGAGTCTAATGTAGCAGTTGTTTCATTGCTGCGAAATAAAAAGCGGCGGTGAAACACTAAAAAAAAAAGGTAATTCCTCTAATGGGTGGTTCTTTTTCTGCTTAATGCCGTCCAAATAATGCTAACCCTACAAGTGCGTGTACTTAATTTAAAGGCTAACTCTGATTATTTAGAAATAGGTTATGGTACCTGGGGTTACCTGGGATTCACTCTACATCGTTTGAAACATGAATCCTCACAGCAATCGCCAGCACTTCTTGCATTTGTTAGCAAACTTTGCATTCCTCTGGGTAATGGGGTGATCTGAAAATTTGTCCATAAAATATAATAAAATCTGTGTGGCGTTATGAAAAAATAGATATCTACCTACTCGATATAATAAATGAGCTAAATCTAACACTAATATTTAGTAAAGAGGCGCGTTTATTTTCATTATTGCATATTAAAACAAATTTATTTCATTGGTAGCTATTTGCGACTGGCGCGAGGGGTCTCGTTCTCTTCGTCTTTTCAGTATGCATAAAAAAAAAAAATCTGGTGAGAAACATCACACGACTTTCTATTACATTTGCGGAATACGTATTTGAAAAAAAAAAAAAAAAATGAAAATGAAAATTGTTCCAAGTCTCGAGCCTGAGCCGCCTACGGCGGCCAATTTTTGGTCGAAAATTTCCCATCTTAAAATACTTCCCATGTAATGATGGATCATTTAAAAGTGTCCAAAAATTGAACTTTTTTACTTTTTTTTAATTTTTTAAGTCCAAAAATTTTCCATCTTAAAATACTCCCCGTGTAATAAGTTTTTTTCGAAGTTCGAAGCAACATTGACTTTGGTTGATATCTAGATGAGTGACTGTCCGATTTTTACCAAATTGTTACAGTCGTGTCCTTGGACCATACCGGTATAGCATACCAAATTTCATCACTTTACGACAAACCGTTCTTGTGAGATATTTTGCCGTATATATAACTGTGAGATATTTTGTATACAACTTTTTACTTTTTCCCATTTAAACCTGTAGTACGTACGTTACGTGTACAGACCATGAGCTAAAAACCACTTTTTTGACATCAGGGGATCCCAAAACGGATATTTCCAACCATTTCCCGATTTTGAAAATTTGGACTGATTGCAATACTTTCATTACTACCTAGTATAGCTCGCTATACCGTAGTAATAGAAAGTAAAAATTGGTAACAATCAAGATTCAGACTTCAGAGAAGTAATTATGTATCTGTACCTATCTACATAGTGTTAGTACCTAGCACCCGTACCTAGATGAGAGTTTATTTTTCTGGTTTTTAGAGGTCCTTCCTCTTACTCAAGGTCAACTTGTTGAAACGTGGCAATACCTATTTAATGCCCCTCAAAATTCAAGACACAAGTAAGATGTATAATATGTATATAGTATGATCTTATAGGGTGTGATCAAAAGTCTGTGCCAAATATCAAAAAATCAGTTTCTTGTCCTTGTTGAGAACACTTAGCTTCAGCTCGTTGTAGACGTCCATTCGGTTGTTTTTCTTCATGTGGTCCAATTTGTCTCCGAAGAGTTTGTCTTTCTTGATTTCCAATGCTTTGTTGTTGGTTCCTGTCAGGATGAATAGAATAACAAGGGGAAAGGGGCATTAACAAAGTATAGGATGGATAGAGGAATATTTGAATACCATATTTTGAGCCGTTTAGAAACAAATGGCCCCAATGCCAACCTTTTCTTTCCCATAAGGTGACATAACCCAAGTAACCACGATAAGCTGTGTCCTGTCCACGCATAGTTGACGCCGTCGATCGACGATGTGTGAATCTATGTTGTTTAGTCGACATGGATCGAGTCGATCGACGGCGTCGACCATGTATGGACACAGCTTGAAAATTTCCAAGGTTAGTGAAAATTCGAGAACACAGATGAACATAATAATAAAATCTTAAAACTTACGATGATGAACAATTTCGTCGTCGGACAGTTCAATCTCCAAAGGTTCCACGTTAGCTTCAATGTCTAAATTCACGTTCTTCGGGCGCAAACTTTTACCATATGCCAATCCCGACACTTCTTCCAGTTCCAGATGTTTCGTTGGTTTTATTTCGTCGTCGGACAGTTCAATCTCCAAAGGTTCCACGTTAGCTTCAATGTCTAAATTCACGTTCTTCGGGCGCAAACTTTTACCATTTGCCAATCCCGACACTTCTTCCAGTTCCAGATGTTTCGTTGGTTTCAACTGACTCACTAGTCTATCCTCGGGGTAGTTCTGCATCCGGACTTCGCTTCCATAGTCATTGTGTCTGAACTCGGCAATGTCTTTCACGATCGGACTTTTCCGGTTAGGTTTTTGGAGGGCAGCTTTTGTAGTCGAAATCGATTTGATGTTGGCGAATTTCCCTTTGAAAATATTCATTACTTTTCTGGGACACAATGTTTAGTTCCTCTGAGAAGGGATGATTTTGAGAAGCCACATGCTACGTCAAACATGCTTTTTAGACTAGATACAAACTAGGTAGGTACCTAATGAATTGAAGAAATGTTTACACTAGGGAGTACAAATTGTTAGATTATAATATCAACTCAACGTTTAGGTACTTTAACTCCTCTCACACATCAGAGAAATGTTTACACTAGGGAGTACAAATTGTTAGATTATAATATCAACTCAACGTTTAGGTACTTTAACTCCTCTCACACATCAGTGAAGTGTACATCCGTTTAATACTTCCACTGATTAGCACAGCTTACCCCATCAGTTTATCAACTCATCACAGCAACTTTGCACACATTTTAACCTTTCTCAACATCTTAGTGTTATATAAAAAATTCTGTGTTGGTCCCGTGAATATATCTCCTTGTTTCAAAGCATCTCCCTTGTATGGAAAACTTTGCGTCCTTTCACCCTTTCCACTCACCCTCAATGCAGCTTTTATTCGAAAGCTCAAAGCGCAAGTCGCTATGTGTAGCAAATTTGGCTGCGAACAATGGACGCTTTGGTGGAGATGTTATCGAGCACAGGTGATGTAAATGTTGACTCGCAGGGGGAGAGTTTTGGAAAGCTCATTTTGAAACGCGTAAGCAATACTTAAATCTAGGTTTAGACGCTAATAATTTGATTTGGAACTATTGAATCAGTATTATCCACATATTAGTTAGGGCAGGGATGGACATTTTGCGAGCGATTTTGGTATGTTTGGCACATCCACTAAAAATAAAAACTCATTTTTCTATTGAAACTGAGTTCTAGCTGCACAAGTACCAAGGGGCTGACAAGTACTAATTGTTCTACATTCAAATTATTTTATTATTAAAACTAAGAGACATTTATTTCTATTGGAACTGAGTTCTTGCTGCACAAGTACCAAGGGGCTGACAGGAGCGGTTTCGTGTTGGACACCCCTCTGGCGCACCATCCATCCACTTTTGAAGACTCTGTAAGAGAAAGGATTAGAATATTAGGTGACATGATTTCATTTGCTTTTTTTTTTTATTTCACCCTTGAGGACTCTAACAACAGTCCTATTTACAGAACTTAGAGCTGAATCCTCCTCGTCTAAAACTTTAGACGAGGAGAATACACCATTTATACTTGTACATGGATAATTCTGAAGGTATTCATGATAATTTCAATTCCGATCTGTTTCAGTATGATAGTGACAACTAACAAAACCTATGATCTCGTCCTCCTCGTCTAAAACTTTAGACGAGGAGAATACACCATTTATACTTGTACATGGATAATTCTGAAGGTATTAATGATAATTTCATTAATTTCCAATCTGTTTCAGTATGATAGTGACAACTAACAAAACCTATGATCTCATGTTATTCGAGCGTGTGCTGTACCACAGCTATCTCTCACTTGTCGATTTGGTAGGCCAACCGCCAGTCATTGGAATGGCCACCGCCCAATATTTCAGCATTATCAGTTGGCCTTTCAACAATCCAGAGAATCCTGCTTACGTCCCTGTCATTTGGACAGCAAACACGGACAGTATGACATTCTGGCAGAGAGTTACCAATACAGTTCAAGCCATGGCGTATTATTGGCTACACATGAGGACGTTGGACAAAGAACAGGCCATTTTGAATCAAAATTTGGACGAGAAATACAGGAAGAGAAGTCTTCGTGAGATATACTTCGATAGCGCCAAGGATAGTTTCATGTTTTCCTTTGACTCGAGGATTACAGGATATGCGAGACCGATGCAAAGGAAGTTGGTGGAAGTAGGACCTTTGCATTTAGTAGATCCTAAACCACTAGATGAGATCTGAAGAGCAGCAAGATCTGAAATGAAAAACAGTCACAATAAACTCGAAATCATCAAAACAACTATGTACACTGAAGGTCTAATTACCCTTTACGACCTTTTGGAAACAATGAGCTGGGAAGTCCCATGAGCTTTTCAAAAGCAATCAGCATCTTTACGTTGACCATCATTATCATGTTAGCTTCTACTCGTATGTCTATATATTTCATCAAAATTGAGCTCATAAACGTTCGAAAATTATCGCGGCCTAGAAAAAACGTATGCAAAATCGAATGATAATGAAGTTCTCACTTTGTTCCGTAACCAAGGGGAAAGGAGCATTAACAAAGTTAGCAGCTAGACCTATACAGAAATTAACTCGGTGACTGAGTCTTCCTCCTACATCCCACTTGACTATTGGGACAACATAAGCAGGAGAGGGGATGAACCGTTCCCAGAGGTTGCCCCTGGATTGAGGAGCTCTAGTTCTGTAAGAGATCTCTACGAATATAGTTTTGCGGTCGGGAAGTTGTGTTTTACTAAGCACCAACATTGTCATTCCAACTTACCTTCTGAAAACGCAAAAGACACTGTACAAAAGGGTCATGGCAATGATGGAAAGCAACCCCACTACGAGTCCAAATAGGAACACGAAAGCTAGATCCCGACCGTCGAAAGTTCGACAGCAGGGATTACATTTGACCGCTTTCGGCAGACAAGACATGTCAGGACAACAAGGATCTCCGTTTATGCGCAGGGCAGTATTCTGATCTAGAAGAGAAATAGTATTGTATAGCTTTTGTTGAGAAACGTTGCACAACTTTCGCTGAGTACCTACCTATCCCCCCAAAAAACTCTTCGTGTTAAAAAATTAACGTCAAGAGTTGGCCTCCACAAAAAAGTACTGCTATATATTAAAAAAAGTCAATGTGGGACGTCCCTTCTACCTTAGCTCTTCTAAAGAAAATGTTATCTAAATAATTTTCCATCACTCCTACATCAATTAACTTGGTGTTGAACCAATGATCCTGGATTACGAAACCTAGATCTTGACCGCATTGCACTAATAAAGATAACAATGTTAGTTGTTTTGTAATTTTCATCAGTGTACAATCGCTTTTACCATGGTAAAACGTCATAGGTACCTACCTAGATAATTTTTTTTGTAAATGCAGTTTTTTTGTGTTATTATGTCACAACTTTGGTGCTCACTGCAGCATTGTAGGATTTTCCCAATATCTCAATAATCCTAAAATCCAATGTTTACCTACCATGCTGGCACCGGTCGCTATGCGCATTTATATGTCATAGCTACTCATTTTCCTCACGAGGCTGAGTGGGCCCCGCAACAGCCAGTCACGGAATCAATCATTTGGATGATACAAATTTCTTGACCCCGCCGGGAATCGAACCCGGGTCTCCCGCGTGCAAGGCGAGCGCAGTGACCACTACGCCATGGGAGCTATCAAATGAATTATATCACATAACAATGATAGATTGATATACTTACAGTAATTATGAATAGAGCTAGAGCCATTTCCAGCGAATTTTTTGGAGGCGGAGGTGGAGACATTTTGACAATATTTTCATTGGTGTGATGATACTTTTTTATGTGTTGTCCCGAAGGTACATATGCTACAACTTCAATGGATATCACAGCATTACCTTGTTAGGTCACTATTAGTTAGGCCCTTCAAAATCCTAGCACAAAGCAGAATTAACATTGACTTTATGTTTCTTGGGACCTTCGAACCTACGGTTATCAAATGCGGGTCTCCCGCGTGCAAGGCGAGCGCAGTGACCACTACGCCATGGGAGCTATCAAATGAATTATATCACATAACAATGATAGATTGATATACTTACAGTAATTATGAATAGAGCTAGAGCCATTTCCAGCGAATTTTTTGGAGGCAAAAAAAAAACTTATACTCGAAATATCTAGTCAGATGCCGCCGCGCACTCTAGTCGAAAATTCCAAATCTGGAATAGTATTACTTTAATGCCGGTTTCCAACCAGATTTAAATTTGTACAGCTTCTTCGATGTGATTCACTTGTCCTGCTGACAGTTCTGGATGTGTAAACTGGACCCAGCTCCTTACAGCTCTCGTCTATCCTGATCTCCATAGTGCTGCTGCAGATCTCTCCTATGTACAATATTATCTGCTGGATGTTATAGCTTTTATCATAACCATCCTGCTAGTTTTAGTGGCAGCGATTTATCTCCTTACGAAGAAAGTTCTGGATCTCGTAAAATCAAAACTAGCTAATCCAAAGGAAAAAGAAAGGACGAGGAAAAAATTGAAGTGATTCAACATTTGGAAACTATTAAAAATAATATACCCCTTTGCTAATGTATGTTGAACTCATTTTTCGACTTTATTTCAAATTCTTCCTCAATAATTGTTTCTGCTTACAGCGGGCATTGACTAAGAGAACAATCATTAGAAACTGTTTGCTCTCTGATTAAAAGATTTGAAAATTATCGTTATCTTCTCTAAACTTAAGATATGGATAGATATTTTAATATTTTATACCGATATCTAATCGTTTTTTCCTGTCAGGACCAGGTGATTCCACCATGTGTCTACTTGAATGTAATTGGGATAGGTACGAGTACCTACTTGAGATAAATGTGTATTGTGTACATATGTATTATAATTTTCATTATTATCATTATGTCTCAATTATACTCAACTGCTCGTAATTACGATTATGCGAGCTGATTTTTTTTTCTTTTCCAATAACTTGTTCACTTTTGTGTAGTCGGTTTTTCTACAACAGATTATTTAGTAGTTTTCAACGATTCTTCAGAGAGGATAGACGAGAGCTTTAAGGAGTTGGGTCCAGTTTACACATCCAGAACTGTCAGCAGGACAAGTGAATCACATCGAAGAAGCTGTACAAATTTAAATCTGGTTGGAAACCGGCATTAAAGTAATACTATTCCAGATTTGGAATTTTCGACTAGAGTGCGCGGCGGCATCTGACTAGATATTTCGAGTATAAGTTTTTTTTTTTCCGCCTCCAAAAAATTCGCTGGAAATGGCTCTAGCTCTATTCATAACTACTGTAAGTATATCAATCTATCATTGTCATGTGATATAATTCATTTGATAACCGTAGGCTCGAAGGTCCCAAGAAACATAAAGAAAAGGTTGGCATTGGGGCCATTTGTTTCTAAACGGCTCAAAATATGGTATTCAAATATTCCTCTATCCATCCTATACTTTGTTAATACCCCTTTCCCTTTGTCATTCTATTCATCCTGACAGGAACCAACAACAAAGCATTGGAAATCAAGAAAGACAAATTGGACCACATGAAGAAAAACAACCGAATGGACGTCTACAACGAGCTGAAGCTAAGTGTTCTCAACAAGGACAAGAAACTGAAGAACAAACTGGACGAAACAAATGTGGGAGAACTCAACCAAATGGCGTACGCACCGCAGAGTTACTTCCGAGACGATGCAACTAGCGGGATTAAATCGTTGGCGGGTACTCCGGGAGGATCTAAACCATTTTCCCTTCAGTGTACTCTTAATGTTATTACATGTGAATGTCTCGGAACCATGCATGGATACACAGGCCCCAGATTTTTTATGAGAAGGCAAGGCATTGTGCCGTGTCTGGGGGGGGATCATCCTAAACCTTAATATCTACTTTCCCCTTGTTTTTCCAGCTGGAAATTAAAACTTCCTAGGTACCCAAAATATCTTGTTGTGGCATCCACTTTTGCAGACGTATATTTTCACCAAGTCCTTCCATGACATCGTTTTCCCATTTCCACAGAACTCGATACTGTGGAAGTCTTGCAAATGCTTTGAGGAAAGCCTTTCTTCTGAAATCACCCATAGAAGTGCCCTTCATGTTGGTGCCGAGGCTGAAATAAATCACACCCTCTGGCGCACCATCCATCCACTTTTGAAGACTCTGTAAGAGAAAGGATTAGATTTGCTTTTTTTGATTTCACCCTTGAGGACTCTAACAACAGTCCTATTTACCATCGTATTTTATTATCATAAATTTTCCTAGACTGGCGAATTTGTCCCTCTGGCGCACCATCCATCCACTTTTGAAGACTCTGTAAGAGAAAGGATTAGAATATTAGGTGACATGATTTCATTTGCTTTTTTTGATTTCACCCTTGAGGACTCTAACAACAGTCTTATTTACCCAGCCTTTCCTCATCATCAGTAAAGCTTTACTACAACACAACCATAAGGTCACTCTGATGACAACCAATCCAGAGGTAATCGCCAATTCATTTTTACTCGTGTTAATGTATGTCTCTAAATTTATTTGTTTCCGATCTCTATAAGTCTCGAATCTCTATAAAGTCCGATCTCTATAAGGTTTGTTCTGCAGCCTTTCCTCATCATCAGTAAAGCTTTACTACAACACAACCATAAGGTCACTCTGATGACAACCAATCCAGAGGTAATCGCCAATTTATTTTTACTCATGTTAATGTATGTCTCTAAATTTATTTGTTTCCGATCTCCATAAGTCTCGAACGGTTTGTTCTATGTTGATAAAATTCGGCATTGTTCAAAACATTAAGGAAATCCTTTAGTAGAATAACACGTTTTATAGATGTGGCACGGCAAACCTAACCACCCGATAAAAATCTGCCCGTATTTTAAAGAGATAATGAGATGAAGATGTTCATTGTTCCGCCGTCAAACACTTTCAGAAACACTTTACTGAACGTGTTTGATCACTTGAGAAACACTTCAACTGCAAAAATTCAAGTTTTTTCCTGGTTGTTATAGAAAATGGAAAGTCACGAGAATTTAACAACAGTGGACTGGTCGTTCACTTATAATGTATGGAAGAAATCTGAATCATTAGATCTGCAAACAAGGAAAAGTCAGTGGACAAATGTTCGATTTTTCGCTTCGAAATTTTCCACGACATGCACATCTGCTCAGTGGGCTCATTCTAATACGCAGCGATTCATAAAGTAAGTTACGAGTAGTATGTATCCTTTTTCCAAATCCAGTTTTTACTTGTTTAACCTTAATGTCAGACCTTTAATACAATTTCTTGCAAAGAAAAATTAAACTGTCTATGATGATCTGTTGGTGACGGACTTTATTCGGTTTTTTACGCAGCGATTCATAAAGTAAGTTACGAGTAGTATGTATCCTTTTTCCAAATCCAGTTTTTACTTGTTTTACCTTAATGTCAGACCTTTAATACAATTTCTTACAAAGAAAAATTAAATTGTCTATGATGATCTGTTGGTGACGGACTTTATTCGGACGCAGCGATTCATAAAGTAAGTTACGAGTAGTATGTATCCTTTTTCCAAATCCAGTTTTTACTTGTTTTACCTTAATGTCAGACCTTCAATACAATTTCTTGCAAAGAAAAATTAAATTGTCTATGATGATCTGTTGGTGACGGACTTTATTCGGTTTTTTACTTACAGAGAGATTGTATCTGCCAACAAAACCTATGACCTGCTGATAATTGAGTGCTGGGCACATCAAAGCTATCTCGGATTGGTGGACCTCATAGGCAATCCTCCAGTTATAATGACGGCAACAGCGCACTCATTTGCTGTTTCATTTTAGTAAGAACGAACTGAACTTTATTAAACAACAATAATCTGGCTCAAATCAAGACTACCGAAAGTAGGTATCCATAAGTACATATCTAACATTTGCACCTCTAACGATGCCATTTAACAATCCAGAGAATCCTGCCTATGTGCCTGTCCTTTGGACGGCTAACACAGACACTATGACGTTCTGGCAGAGGGTTACCAACACAGTTCAGTACCACATGTATAACTGGTATTTCATGAAAACCATGCAGGAAGAAGATGAAGTGCGACATGCCAACCTTGATAAGAAATATATCAAACGAAGTCTGAGGGAGATATTCATGGACGGTTCCAAGAACAGTTTTATGGGCAGCTTTGACTCGAGAATTACGGGACATGTGAGACCAGTTCAACCCAAAATAGTGGAAGTAGGACCTTTGCATTTAGTGCAACCTAAACCACTGGACCAGGTAATATAATTTCATAGTTTTGAGGAAATAAAGTGTACATATTTGTGATCAAACCTATTAGGTACTCGTCATACTCGTAAAGTAGGACCTTTGCATTTAGTGCAACCTAAACCACTGGACCAGGTAATATAATTTCATAGTTTTGAGGAAATAAAGTGTACATATTTTTGATCAAACCTATTAGGTACTCGTCATACAAAATCATAGAGAGCTTAGAACTTTTTTCGTGGCTTTCTTTTAAGTGGCAGGGTTTTCCAGGAGGAGCTCTTCCACCTTACCAACACAGTTCAGTACCACATGTATAACTGGTATTTCATGAAAACCATGCAGGAAGAAGATGAAGTGCGACATGCCAACCTTGACAAGAAATATATCAAACGAAGTCTGAGGGAGATATTCATGGACGGTTCCAAGAACAGTTTTATGGGTAGCTTTGACTCGAGAATACATACTCGTATATTCTATGACGTCAAATTTCTTTCCTTGCAGAAACTCCAAACTTGGATGAACGGTGCAGAGAAAGGTGTGATTTACTTCAGTCTTGGCAGCAACATGAAGGGTTCTTCCATGGGTGATTTCAGAAGAAAGGCTTTCCTCAAAGCTTTTGCACGACTTCCACAATATCGGGTTCTGTGGAAATGGGAGACAGATGATGTGATGGAAGGACAAAGTGAGAATGTACGTCTGCAGAAATGGATGCCACAACAAGATGTTCTGGGTAAGAGTTATCTTCAATTTATCTTCAGGAATAAATTATAAGTAGTCTTATAACACCAACGCGACGGAACATCTAATTCAGGATTTGAATATAATAAATCATAAGTAGTCTTATAACACCAACGCGACGGAACATCTAAAAACTCATAAAAACGTTTGCAGGATATGACAAACCAGTTGGCAACTGGAAATGTTTTTCGCCACAACTTTGATACACAGAGTCCAATTTTATAGACAGATTCTGCAGTCCTACGCCTCTGTTTGTTTTTGGCCTTTGGAAAACGACTGTTTCGTTTCGCTTGATTAGTGAAACATTAAAATGCGAGACTATTGATTTCTAAAGTTTTCAACGAATGTTGATAAACAGATCTATTACATGATTTATATGGTCCTTATCTACATAGTTGCTGACCCTTTAAAACTTTCACCTTAAAATGCCAGACTATTGATTTCTAAAGTTTTCAACGAACGTTGATAAACAGATCTATTACATGATTTACAAGGTCCTTATCTACATAGTTGCTGACCCTTTAAAACTTTCATTCAGAAATTAACATTTTGTTCTATTCCATCGATAAATTCCCACTATCCATCGGTAAATAAAAATCACGTAGGTTTTGTTAAAAAATACTCACTGAGGATCCTCCAGTACTAATTTCAAAGCGTTAAATATGATTTCTTCGTTCAAATCTTCGTATTCCAAAACGATGCCGGTTTTTATTTTGCCAACCCTTTGACAGTTCAAGTCCTGATCCGCGAACATGGGGATACATATCAGTTTGACACCATAGTGGAAAGCTTCTTGCAGACTTTGTAGTCCTCCTTGCATGATAAATAGCTTGACTTTGGGATGAGCTGGAACACGTACAAGTAGACCATTTATTAAGAATCGAACTACGAAAGAGCTTTTACGATGTAGAGGACCAGCTGATACCAAATCAGAAATTTCTTATCTCATTTCAGTGTAGTCTTAATGTTATTACATGTGAATGTCTCGGAACCATGTATGGATACACAGGCCCCAGATTTTTTATGAGGAGGCAAGGCATTGTGCCGTGTCTGGGGGGGGGGCTCATCCTAAACCTTAATATCTACTTTCCCCTTGTTTTTCCAGCTGGAAATTAAAACTTCCTACCTAAAATATCTTGTTGTGGCATCCACTTTTGCAGACGTATATTTTCACCAAGTCCTTCCATGACATCGTTTTCCCATTTCCACAGAACTCGATACTGTGGAAGTCTTGCAAATGCTTTGAGGAAAGCCTTTCTTCTGAAATCACCCATAGAAGTGCCCTTCATGTTGGTGCCGAGGCTGAAATAAATCACACCCTCTGGCGCACCATCCATCCACTTTTGAAGACTCTGTAAGAGAAAGGATTAGAATATTAGGTGACATGATTTCATTTGCTTTTTTTTTTTATTTCACCCTTGAGGACTCTAACAACAGTCCTATTTACAATCGTATTTTATTATCATAAATTTACCTAGACTGGCGAATTTGTAAAACACCGACAGCAAGGAACGGTATCTACTACTATACTTCGCGCACGCACAGTATAAAGACTCAAAAGCACCCTTACCTCATCTAGTGGTTTAGGATCTACTAAATGCAAAGGTCCTACTTCCACCAACTTCCTTTGCATCGGTCTCGCATATCCTGTAATCCTCGAGTCAAAGGAAAACATGAAACTATCCTTGGCGCTATCGAAGTATATCTCACGAAGACTTCTCTTCCTGTATTTCTCGTCCAAATTTTGATTCAAAATGGCCTGTTCTTTGTCCAACGTCCTCATGTGTAGCCAATAATACGCCATGGCTTGAACTGTATTGGTAACTCTCTGCCAGAATGTCATACTGTCCGTGTTTGCTGTCCAAATGACAGGGACGTAAGCAGGATTCTCTGGATTGTTGAAAGGCCAACTGATAATGCTGAAATATTGGGCGGTGGCCATTCCAATGACTGGCGGTTTCGACCCAGCCGGAAATCGAACCCGGGATCTCTGGTGTTCAAGCCCAGTATGATAACCAGTCGGCTACGGAGGTTCACCTCTATTCGTCGATTTCAATATTTTCCCAACATCAACGTACACTGTTTCCGAATATCTTTCTTTCAGTGTGTGGCATGATAGGGAAAATGAACCAGAGTGAGGCCACGCCTCTCGTTATGAATGGCGGCCAGGCCCCTCCAGGTTATCTGCCTTGGGTGACAGCATTGTTTCTTCGGGACGGATCTAGTCTGGACTATATCTGCAGTGCCAGTATTATTACCGCTCGAGCTGTCATCACAGGTAATTGACCGAATGAATTGAGAAGTGAGTTCTCCCGTGGTTGAATTTGTGGTTGTTTAGTGGTTGAGCCAGTATTATTACCGCTCGAGCTGTCATCACAGGTAATTGACCGAATGAATTGAGAAGTGAGTTCTCCGTGGTTGAATTTGTGGTTGTTTAGTGGTTGGGTGGAAGAGCTCCTCCTGGAAAACCCTGCCACTTAAAAGAAAGCCACGAAAAAAGTTCTAAGCTCTCTATGATTTTGTATTTCGATTATATGCCTGTCGGTTTTTTTACGAGGTTTGATAGAGGGAACTGTAACTGCTAAGGTCTTATCGTTCCGAAGCGAAGAGGGAAGGAAGACAGGATAGGAGAACGCCAGCCGTTCCTACCTACCTTACTATTAATTCTCATTTATCATCAGTCTTTTTACTCTGGTACTCAATTGTCCTCGAGAGGCTGATTGCGCCTCAAACTCCAAGCACAGAGACGAAAAAACATCGACCCAGCCGGAAATCGAACCCGGGATCTCTGGTGTTCAAGCCCAGTATGATAACCAGTCGGCTACGGAGGTTCACCTCTATTCGTCGATTTCAATATTTTCCCAACATCAACGTACACTGTTTCCGAATATCTTTCTTTCAGTGTGTGGCATGATAGGGAAAATGAACCAGAGTGAGGCCACGCCTCTCGTTATGAATGGCGGCCAGGCCCCTCCAGGTTATCTGCCTTGGGTGACAGCATTGTTTCTTCGGGACGGATCTAGTCTGGACTATGTCATAGTGTCTGTGTTAGCCGTCCAAAGGACAGGCACATAGGCAGGATTCTCTGGATTGTTAAATGGCATCGTTAGAGGTCCTCAACTGGGGTTACCAGGCGAGCGCCTTAATCACTACACCACCTAGGGAGATTAGAATAAGGAAAATAAAAATCGAATCGAATTACAATTACTCATAAGTACCTAATCTTACAAAACAATGACCTTCTTCCAATTGGATTTTTATTTTCCTTATCCTAATATCCCACATTAATTCCTTTCACCTTCAATAAATATGTCCGATAAAAACTGTGGTTCTTTCCTCTTTGTCTCATATTCAGTGTCTATAATTCTTATTTTACTGTGAATAAAGAAATGTGTAAATTGCACATCCACTGATTTCTCCCAGTGTTGATGACACATCCACCATTTTTTCCCATTATTATTTGTTACCTCGGGATTGCATGTGAGTAGGGTGACTGTGTGGTTCCGCTGTAGTAAAGCTTGACTGATGATGAGGAAAGGCTGTTGATGACTATAACTTGCTGTCGGGCATACTACCAGAATGTCTGAAGCGATCGCAGACGAGATGCAACATGTCTAAAATGAAGACAATAGCAGTGAGATTTTTTTTTCACCTAGGCACCTACTTAAAATAAACTAAAAGACTACATTAGGTCACATTGTCTTACATTATACCTACCTAAGATCGAAAGTTTTTACTATTACTATTTTTAAATGCTTAGGTAGAATTAAATAACGAATATAAATTTATATAAATTAATACATATGTACCCAGAGCTCTCAAAATCCGCCTCAAAAATGATTGACAAACACTGTAAGATATGAAAAATCTGTATCTTATCTTTTTAACAAAGCACTTAGGTATAATGGTTTCCGGAGCAATGCACCTTACACATGGATCGAAATTTGTTTATTTTTGCCTAATTTAAACCATCCAAACTATCAACGGTTTAAGGTGGTCACCTATCCAAACATGTGCAAAACTCGAAATCGCTCCTTGAGTGATTTTGATGAAAAGGGATCTGAAGATTCTAAAGTACGAGTATACTTACCACAACAAGAGATCGACAAAGATATAAAGACTTCTTTTAAAAAAGTAGCAAATCGAGGAAGAAGAGAAAGAAGTAATTTGATAATGGGGAAAAAAACTTACCACAACAAATAGAGTCCAATAGCCACACCGTTTTACTGTCACCATTTTAAACTGAAGGAGGATGTGAGACAGATCTGTTGAGAGAGGTGGAGACATTTTGACAATATTTTCATTGGTGTGATGATACTTTTTTATGTGTTGTCCGGAAGGTACATATGCTACAACTTCAATGGTCGCTCCTTGAGTGATTTTGATGAAAAGGGATCTGAAGATTCTAAAGTACGAGTATACTTACCACAACAAGAGATCGACATAGATATACTGACTTCTTTTAAAAAAGTAGCAAATCGAGGAAGAAGAGAAAGAAGTAATTTGATAATGGGGAAAAAAACTTACCACAACAAATAGAGTCCAATAGCCACACCGTTTTACTGTCACCATTTTAAACTGAATAACCTGTTGTTCAGGTGACTTTGTTCCGACTTGTAAGATGATTTAATTACACCCGTAGCATCAGTTACATTCTACAAGTTATGTATGTAGGTAGATGTGTGCACTATTTACGAATGTTAAGGTCCAGTTTTTCTCTATTATACTTTGAAGATTCTAAAGTACGAGTATACTTACCACAACAAGAGATCGACAAAGATATAAAGACTTCTTTTAAAAAAGTAGCAAATCGAGGAGGAAGAAGAGAAAGAAGTAATTTGATAATGGGAAAAAAACTTACCACAACAAATAGAGTCCAATAGCCACACCGTTTTACTGTCACCATTTTAAACTGAATATGTAACCTGTTGTTCAGGTGACTTTGTTCCGACTTGTAAGATAATTTAATTACACCCGTAGCATCAGTTACATTCTACAAGTTATGTATGTAGGTAGATGTGTGCACTATTTACGAATGTTAAGGTCCAGTTTTTCTCTATTATACTCATACATAGGTAGGAACTGAATAACCTGTTGTTCAGGTGACTTTGTTCCGACTTGTAAGATAATTTAATTACACCCGTAGCATCAGTTACATTCTACAAGTTATATATGTAGGTAGATGTGTGCACTATTTACGAATGTTAAGGTCCAGTTTTTCTCTATTATACTCATACATAGGTAGGTCAATCTGAGCGCACGGTAGTGCGCTAGGCCAAGTTCCAGCAAGCATCTAATCTACTTGCTTGGGAGGTAATGTAGGTATGCATCTAATGCATCACATTATCGCCATTTATACTCGTACACTGTATTGGTGTAATGAATTAATTATTATGATATTAATTATAATTACGTATTTATTAATCATGTTCCCTATAATCTCGGGATTTTCCAAATAAAAATTGATTAAATAATAGAACGATTTACAACCATTTGTAGATTGTTCAAGAAACTCCATACTGGGTGTTTCCAAATATCATTACGCCAAAAAATCTATTCTTCTGATTTACACACTTAGGTTAGTGGATACACCTACTTGTACGGTTTGTTTCCCCCTCTGAGCATACTTCGAGACTGTTTATATGTTCCCCGTGTATTTCTTATGGGGAACTAAAAAACGTCAATATCTCGGGAATGGTTTGGAATTTCGGGAGTTTCTGATTTTTCCCTGTATGTACAAAAAATAAGGAATCCAATGGTGAAACCCGTATCTCCCTAGCCCACCTAGAAGTGGGTTAGAATTAGTATGAGTGAGTGAGTCAGTTACAGAAGGGACTGTATTAAGTTTAGATCAGGTGGTAGACCCCACTACCCTCGGAAATCGGAAATTGAGGAAAGGACCATCCAGTTGTGGGTTTAAGAATGAAAAATCTCACAAAATAAACTTACGAACTGGCTTTGGAACTCGATGCTATCAATTTAATCCTACCAGAAAATACTCAAATAATAGAACGATTTACAACCATTTGTAGATTGTTCAAGAAACTCCATACAGGGTGTTTCCAAATATCATTACGCCAAAAAATCTAGTCTTCTGATTTACACACTTAGGTTAGTGGATACACCTACTTGTACGGTTTGTTTCCCCCTCTGAGCATACTTTGAGACTGTTTATGTGTTCCCCGTGTATTTCTTATGGGGAACTAAAAAACGTCAATATCTCGGGAACGGTTTGGAATTTCGGGAGTTTCTGATTTTTCCCAGTACCTATGTACAAAAAATAAGGAATCCAATGGTGAAAACCGTATCTCCCTAGCCCACCTAGAAGTGGGTTAGAATTAGTATGAGTGAGTGAGTCAGTTACAGAAGGGGCTGTATTAAGTTTAGATAGATCAGGTGGTAGACCCCACTACCCTCGGAAATCGGAAACTGCGGAAAGTACCATTCAGTTGTGGGTTTAAGAATGAAAAATCTCACAAAATAAACTTACGAACTGGCTTTGGAACTCGATGTTATCAATTTTAATCCTACCAGAAAATACTTAATAAAATAATTTGAATGTAGAACAATTAGTACTTGTCAGCCCCTTGGTACTTGTGCAGCTAGAACTCAGTTTCAATAGAAAAATGAGATTTTATTTTTAGTGGATGTGCCAAACATACCAAAACCGCTCGCAAAATGTCTCCAAGTTTTATTAATAATTTGACTGTAGAACAATAAAGCGATGTGTTTTGCTTTTATAGTCAGAACAAAATGTTTTAATAATAAAATAGTGTTAATTAAATAATGAAGATTATAAAAGGAATTTCGACCGCAAGAAGCGATTGTACCTAAAACCGACATTAACATGGACCTAACAAGGAGTTCCCCATCCCTGCCCTAACTAATATGTGGATAATACTGATTCAATAGTTCCAAAATCAAATTATTAGCGTCTAAACCTAGATATAAGTATTGCTTACGCGTTTCAAAACGAGCTTTCCAAAACTCTCCCCCTGCGAGTCAACATTTACATCACACAGGAACCAACAACAAAGCATTGGAAATCAAGAAAGACAAATTGGACCACATGAAGAAAAACAACCGAATGGACGTCTACAACGAGCTGAAGCTAAGTGTTCTCAACAAGGACAAGAAACTGAAGAACAAACTGGACGAAACAAATGTGGGAGAACTCAACCAAATGGCGTACGCACCGCAGAGTTACTTCCGAGACGATGCAACTAGCGGGATTAAATCGTTGGCGGGTACTCCGGGAGGATCTAAACCATTTTCCCCCAAGGTGTCGTTTTCAAGTGAGTACTTTGTAGATTCGTATACTATAAGCTTAACCCATCCCTTGGGCAATTGCCCCAACACCTAAGCCTCAGAGTTTGGTTTTTGTGTATGGAGTTAAGCTGAAGTGAGTACTTACTGAGCACCTGTAGAATTTGTAGCTATACACGAAAAAAAATTATCTAGGTACATATGACGTTTTACCATGGTAAAAGCGATTGTACACTGATGAAAATTACAAAACAACTAACATTATTATCTTTATTAGTGCACCCATTTTCCCCCAAGGTGTCGTTTTCAAGTGAGTACTTTGTAGATTCGTATACTATAAGCTTAACCCATCCCTTGGGCAATTGCCCCACACCTAAGCCTCAGAGTTTGGTTTTTGTGTATGGAGTTAAGCTGAAGTGAGAAGTGAGTACTTACTGAGCACCTGTAGAATTTGTAGCTATACACGAAAAAAAAAATATCTAGGTAGGTACATATGACGTTTTACCATGGTAAAAGCGATATTTCCTTTAGAAGAGCTAAGGTAGAAGGGACGTCCCACATTGACGTTTTTTTTTATATATCAGTACTTTTTTGTGGAGGCCAACTCTTGACGTTAATTTTTTAACACGAAGTGTTTTTTGGGGGGATAGGTAGGTACTCAGCGAAAGTTGTGCAACGTTTCTCAACAAAAGCTATACAATACTATTTCTCTTCTAGATCAGAATACTGCTCTGCGCTTAAACGGAGATCCTTGCTGTCCTGACATGTCTTGTCTGCCGAAAGCGGTCAAATGTAATCCCTGCTGTCGAACTTTCGACGGCCGGGATCTAGCTTTCGTGTTCCTATTTGGACTCGTAGTGGGGTTACTTTCCATCATTGCTTTACCCTCCAAGCTAACTAGATTTGCCGTAACTTCCACTCCGCCGGGAATCGAACCCGGGATCTCCGGCGTGCAAGCCTAGTGTGATAGTGTGATACCCACTCGGCCACGGAGGCTGCTATCTATTACTTTATGTCCAGTAAGTATACAAGGTCATTTTACTGATTTTAATATTCTAATTGATGTGAAGCTAATTTTACTTAGATTACCTATGTAAACGTTATACGTAGATCACATTATATTTCTTTCTTCTTAGTTATCATTTCTTAGAAGTCAGACATTGACTTGGGAAAAACCCCATTTGATGGTTTTTTTCTAGTTTTCTTTTGTGGCAGGGTTTTCCTGAAGGAGCTTTGGAAAATCCTATTAGATACATTTTTTTTTCTAGATTCTTACCTTCCAAGCTAACTAGATTTGCCGTAACTTCCACTCCGCCGGGAATCGAACCCGGGATCTCCGGCGTGCAAGCCTAGTGTGATACCCACTCGGCCACGGAGACTGCTATTTATTACTTTATGTCCAGTAAGTATACAAGGTCATTTTACTATTCTAACTGATGTAAAGCTAATTTTACTTAGATTACCTATGTAAACGTTATACGTTATAGGTAGATCACATTATATTTCTTTCTTCTTAGTTGTCATTTCTCAGAAGTCAGACATTGACTTGGGAAAAACCCCATTTGATGGGTTTTTTCTAGTTTTCTTTTGTGGCAGGGTTTTCCTGAAGGAGCTTTGGAAAACCCTATTAGATACATTTTTTTTTCTAGATTACGTCTTAAGGGTTCAATAGTATTTTGATACGCACCTCCCCAACAAGATAAGCAGTATTGTAGTAGTGATTGTCCAAGTCCAAAGTAAAAAATCCTGAGTACAGTTTATCAAATAATCCAATTACAGGTGAAACCCCTACGCCCAGAAGACGTGGAAGATCCTGAGTTGAGGAGAATGTTGACCACTAAACCTCTTTTTGGGAAGGATGAACACTACGAGAAGTGTGCCATTGTATCCAATGCGGGAGCGTTGAGAAATTCCTACCTAGGTGCCGAAATAGGTGAGACTATTTGTGTACTTAAAATCTTCTTCTTTTTCTCTGTGCCTTTTTCCGTGTACAGACGGGGTTGTTCCAAAAGCTTTCGACATCGTAGAAAATGATTCCTCAGCTGTATCATCGCGACAACATCATCGTCAGCTGAACATAGTCAACAATAATCCCATTAAACAAGGAGTGGTATTGTATCAGAGTGACTGTCAATTGATAACCTATGATTTGGTAAGTTGGACTAAGTGATGGTAGTAAATAAAAAATTGATAAGAGGGAACTGTGAGGTCATATTGTCCCGAAATAGAAGATTATGAGGACAGGATAGGAAAAAGTGGGCTGTTACGA
>NW_007380380.1:13022-25260 GCF_000475195.1 Diaphorina citri | reverse complement strand
ATAAGAGGTTTAGGTTTGTCTCCGATACATGTATGGAGATCAGCAAGAATGCTGATAGCTGCTATCTAACTTACAGTCGTCCACGGTCAAGTGAATAGATTATCTTCAGAGAAATCTGATAAATTATGATATAGGTTCTTCAATATTTCATGGTAAGTCCTTATTTATCAAGAAATTTGGTTCCTGTGGCCAAAACGTAGCATATTAAACTTGACATTACTCCATATTCTATTTAATTGCAGTGAATGCTGAAGTTGAGGGGTGGCGGGGGTGTCTACACTCTTCTAAGTTTATTTTTCAATGCTAACGTAATTTTCTCATAACCTGGCGCACTCTAGTGAGAGAACAGTGTAACTTGTTCCATCGGATTTTCTCGTTTTCCCTAGGAGCACTTCTTGAAAACGTTTTCACATTTGAATCGTTCGCCGCATTCTTTCATTGCACGCCAAAGCGAGCACATGGGGAGCTTGGATAGTCCATTGCGCCTTACGACATCGCGTGCGTGGCTAATGGACATAGGGAGACCTGAGAATTGGATGTGGAACCACATTGTTGTTTTCGATAACCAGTGGTGGTCGTTCATTTTCTTGCTGGATGAACATCGTTCATTGAATTTAGTGGCGATTTGGGATTTTTCTCGATACCTACTTGATGCATGAGCGTTAAGGGAGCTTGGATAGTCCATTGCTCCCTCCTTAGCACATGGGGAGCTTGGATAGTCCATTGCTCCCTCTCCCTCCTTAGCACATGGGGAACTTGGACAGTCCATTGCTCCCTCCTTAGCACATGGGGAGCTTGGATAGTCCATTGCTCTCTCTTCCTCCTTAGCACATGGGGAACTTGGACAGTCCATTGCTCCCTCTCCCTCCTTAGCACATGGGGAGCTTGAATAGTCCATTGCTCCCTCCTTCTTGGTACTACATATCAAACCAAAGTTGGTTAATCTATCCTTTGGGATTTATTTCAAATCGATCATCTATTGGCCCGAAGCTCTGGGCCTGCGAGATATCCAAAGTGTTCTAGAGAATAGAAAATTCCATGGCTGTAGTGATGAGGAAGGATTATTATTGTCCAATCTCCTATGAGAATAAAAATTTCAATTAAAATTGGCACCAGACACCACAGCAATGTGCAACAGGTTTCCCGAAAACAAAAGACACAGAACTGTGTCATTCAACTGCACTGTGTACCCGTTAGCTTTCACACTGCACTGTGTACGCTCGTTAGATTTCATAGGACTCTACATAATACACGGTCATCATATTACTCAGTCAGTAGATTGGTTGGTAGCTCTCCATGATGCTCTGTCTGATGTTTTCCTCTTCATCTCCGCGTATGACTTGCATCCAGAGTATTTCACCACTTGACTGATGTAGCTTAACCGGGGCCTTATACACGGTAGGGTATTATATATTGGAAGCTGTCGTCTTGGTTTTATCGCTACACAATATTATAATCTACATATGTATGTTGTAATGGGGTCGTCACATGTGGTACATCGGGATTTTAATTTTGAGACCGTCATCGTCCTTTCATTTCTTTTATTGGTGGATGTGTCAGCATACCATTCTAAGACGCATCAGCAATGGAACCACTACCTGATGGTTTTTGTCCATATCGTACGTAGTAAACTCATCCACTTATTTACATTTTGTTCCTTATGAGATGTCCAGAAGAGGTCTGGCTGGGGTACTTTAAATAGGGAGGATAACAGCCTGAAAAAATGTCCTTTGCTAAAGAAATAGTGGGTTGAGTGTGAAGGGTTATAGACAAAACCAAATGTCAGCCCAAAGCAATCACCCTAGCTAGGGCTGAACGACTGATTGAGAGGCTGACGAAAAATTTCAATTATTGTGTTGAGCATTGTTAAATGCTTGTCACAAATATCGTTCCCCGGTTAATACCTATATACCTAGACAAATCTTATGACTAGACTAGGACTCGAACCACTCACCTCCAGATCCGAAGTTACCACTACACCACTGAGGTTGGTGCTTCTATGACAGTATTAGGTTCAAATGAATACTGTGAATGGTGACTTCCTAAAATGGAGGTACCACTACACCACTGGTCTTTCATAGCTTTCAAGGAATAAAATCGTTATTCCTAGGGATAGGGAAACGTTTCGAATAGTGAGCGTTAATGGTTGAATTTGGTGAATTCAGTCGCGGTCGAAGGGTGACATTTGTATTTCACATAAGAAAAGTAAAAAGTATTTATTCATTGCAGCACATGGAAATTTTAAAAAGAAAACGAAATATTCGGACATTATCATATCCTTTTCATCTCATAATCGGCTGCTAACTTTCACCAGATGGCCTGATAGTCACCTAGTTTGATAACGTAGTTGCAGGGTAACCTTGTTGACTTACGACATATCCTTTTCATCTCATAATCGGCTGCTAACTTTCACCAGATGGCCTGATAGTCACCTAGTTTGATAACGTAGTTGCAGGGTAACCTCGTTGACTTAGGACTTTCCAGGTAGTCACCTCTCTAGATACACGCATAGCTCGATGTTAACTTTATCAGGAACAGTATAACAGTAATGAAAAGCCGTGGAATAAGGCTTTTTTAGAAAATCACTTCATTGTGGTCACCTGTATCAAATAGAAATTCAAAAACACCATTAATTAATAAGAAGAGACAGCAGGAGTGAAATATTATGCCTGAGAGGACATATACCTTGGTACAACCTAAAGAGACTTACGACTTTCCAGACAGTCACCTGTCTAGATACACGCATAGCTCGATGTTAACTTTATCAGGAACAGTATAACAGTAATGAAAACCGTGGAATAAGGCTTTTTTAGAAAATCACTCCATTGTGGTCACCTGTATCAAATAGAAATTCGAAAACACCATTAATTAATAAGAAAGAGACAGTAGGAGTGAAATATTACGCCTGAGAGGACGTGTACCTTTTGTACAACCTAAAGATATTATAGTAAGATCCACGATACAAAGTCTTCAGAGCGCTCGGCCTATCGGGTCTAATAATTCAAATAGCATAAGCCTTGTTAAGACCCCCTTGAGAAATTGTTCTTACGTCAGCACAGAGCGTCCCTTGGAAGTAAAGTTCGGCGTTACATGACCGTCGTCCTGACTTACTGCTAACGTGCAGACTCGAAATTATAGTAAGATCCACGATACAAAGTCTTCAGAGCGCTCGGCCTACCGGGTCTAATAATTCAAATAGCATAAGCCTTGTTAAGACCCCCTTGGATCAGCTTTCCTTGCAAGACACTAATACTTCTGAACTTTAAGCTCCCAATATTATGCTTCATTAACTTACCAGTCGGCTTAATGACTTTGTAAAGGTTTCTCAGGAACATTTGGGAGGCAGTGGGTTGAAACTTCCAAAGGTTCATCATGTTCTTCTGAAATTGATATTTGTCTTCGTATTGACATTAGTTACCTCGGTACTTTATTGTTAACTTCGTTAATCTGTATGAGTTTCTTGATAGCTTTGTCAACAATTTATAGTACGAGTAATACAGACTGACAGAAAACTTCAGATTTTCTGATGAATCATGCCCGCTACTCAAGACGCAACGGTTTGTCAAACCTAGGTCTCTACGTTCAGACCGACAGACCCAAGTCTCATAGAGTGTGGTCTGTCAGACAGTCTGAGTGTGAGTGGTGGCCATAAGGAGTAACGACCAACGTGTCTGCCAAATTCGAAGAGAGGAAGACAGGACTGAAGAAAGCCAGTCGGTCGCTCCCAAAACACACCTTATCTGAATTCAGATTAAAGTCTGCGCCGGGCGGGAATCGAACCCGCGACCTAGCCCTTACGAAGTAGATACGCTACCTCCATAAGGAGTAACGACCAACGTGTCTGCCAAATTCGAAGAGAGGAAGACAGGACTGAAGAAAGCCAGTCGGTCGCTCCCAAAACACATCTTATGAATTCAGGTTAAAGTCTGCGCCGGGAATCGAACCCGCGACCTAGCCCTTAAGAAGTAGATACGCTACCCTCCAATTTAACGAGGTTGGCTTTGCATGAATATGGAATTGAATAGGAAAAATTAATGAGAAATAAATAGTGATCTTTCCATTGTGAAACGAACACATCCACTAGTAACAATATGTCCGGAATAAAATAAACAGACTTCTTCCAAGTCTTGTTAGAGAAAACGGAATTTCCCTTCAAACGTTGACGAGCCTAAGCATAATATCGACGCAAGCAACACAGGCATGTTACAAACCAGAGGTTTTTTCTCCATTTTTTACACATAAATTAAAACGTAGGAACTCGGGGGAAAAAAGTTGCATGTTTTTCTCACATTAATAATTTTGCTTCTTTTTTCCTCCAAATATGAGAAACCCTCCAATTTAACGAGGTTGGCTTTGCATGAATATGGAATTGAATAGGAAAAATTAATGAGAAATAAATAGTGATCTTTCCATTGTAAAACGAACACATCCACTAATAACAATATGTCCGGAATAAAATAAACAGACTTCTTCCAAGTCTTGTTAGAGAAAACGGAATTTCCCTTCAAATGTTGACGAGCCTAAGCATAATATCGACGCAAGCAACACAGGCATGTTACAAACCAGAGGTTTTTCTCAGTTTTTTACACATAAATTAAAACGTAGGAGCTCAGGGGAAAAAAAGTTGCATGTTTTTCTCACATTAATAATTTTGCTTCTTTTTTCCTCCAAATATGAGAAAAATATAGAACACATACACATAGAGAGAAAACATACGAGAAAATATGTTGAATACAGTTTCAGCATTGCATTAACCTCTAAAGCCTATGCCAGAAAGAAAAGTACCTATCTATGTATGTAGTAGGTATCTACATAATTTACCAATAATAAAAATGAAATACCGAGAATGCCGTAGACAAAACCTAAGCTATTCTCTATCACCCAACCCAAAGGATCTTTTGAGATTCATTGCATGGAACAAAACTCTAGGATTTGTACCTGTAACCTATCACGGACTATCACTATGAGTTTGACCTATCGAAAGAGATCCGTCTTAAATTAAAAAAAAAAGAAAAAAAATCGATTGCACATCCCTGCAAAATAACGGAATTTCCCTTCAAACGTTGACGAGCCTAAGCATAATATCGACGCAAGCAACACAGGCATGTTACAAACCAGAGGTTTTTTCTCAGTTTTTTACACATAAATTAAAACGTAGGAACTCGCCTGCAAAATCAGATGAGTCGAGTTTGCAGTAGAAATTCTGCTCCATTTGAAACTCTGTGAAGAGAAGTTTTTCAACTCACCTTTTCATTAAGCACGTCTGTCTAGTAAGTGCTAGGTCAAGGGTTCGATTTCCGCCCGGGCTTCAGCAGCATTTTTGTTGAAATTTTCGAATCAATACTTTCTCCCATGATTAATGAACCTCCATCAGCGATGGTGGAGGAGTGCTATCTGTGTTTTGCAGGGCTGGGATTAAGGTTCCTTGCCCTAGAGTCCTGGTTGGCCAGTAAAAACGCTCTGTAATGTGGAACATTTTCAAATGAGAATATAAAGGTACCAAATTAACAGAATTGGTACACACTTTGTAGTCTAGTGGCGTAGTTTCCAGGACTTCACTATTCTAATTTAACGAACGTAGTGACTCCACTGACAAGGCTTGGCTTCAAAGGTGTGTCCACACATAGTCGACCGCCCGTCGATGATTGATGTCGACTGAACCGTCCACACTGCCTCGATTCACCTCGGCCGGTCGACTATGGACACACTTTTAGAAATTGATGACCGGATATAACTCGACATTTTTTTGTTCGATGTTGATAAAATTTAACAGAGATGTTTAACACATAAAGAGAACCTTCTCAATAAATTTTAGGTCCCAATCGGGTTGATCGGGGCGCTATGAATAGGTTCTTCTGAGGAACTTCTTGTTCTTTAGTTAGAAAACCGTGTAATATAATGGTCTGGGAACCTACATCATATCTCAGATTCAACTTGGACATGTATATTCAAAAAGGTTAATGGTTATTCATGTAAATAGGTGCAGAATAACCGAGTTTCCAACTGTGATTCGCGCCGGTCACCCAAGTTCAGACTGTCTGACAGACCTATAGTTCCTAGTGAGACCTAGATGTGTCAGGCAATCTGATTGTTTATGACCTAGGTCTCTCAGACAGTCTGACAGACCTATGTAGGTCTGAAGCTTTTTCCGCCACAGTTCCGACT
Organism: Diaphorina citri; assembly: GCF_000475195.1. NCBI lineage: Eukaryota > Metazoa > Arthropoda > Insecta > Hemiptera > Psyllidae > Diaphorina > Diaphorina citri. Next base: position 19,095 of record NW_007380380.1, on the reverse strand, counting down.
GTCTCAGCGTGCGTGGCGGTCATTACAACCTGTAGTTCATAGGACTGTATAGAGTCCTCTGAAGAGTACTCAAATTTCCTTCTTGTGTTGTACATGTAAATTAAATGTCCTAAAAATCAAACTCAGCGTTCCAGAATGCATAACAAACAGAGAAACATACAAACTACAATCTGATGGTTTATGACCTAGGTCTCTCAGACAGTCTGACAGACCTATAGTTCCTAGTGAGACCTAGATGTGTCAGACAATCTGATTGTTTTATAACCTAGGTCTCTTAGACAGTCTGACAGACCTAGATCTGAAGCTTTTTCCGCCATAGTTCCTACTGTCTGAGCGTGCGTGGCGGTCATTACAACCTGTAGTTCATAGGACTGTAGAGTCCTCTGAAGAGTAGGTACTCAAATTTCCTTCTTGTGTTGTACCTACATTGTACATGTAAATTCAATGTCATAAAAATCAAACTCAGCGTTCCAGAATTGAAACAGAGAAACATACAAACTGAATGCAAAATCATCAAGTCCGTTCCAAGACAAACGAACAACTCTCATCGTTCGTTCAATAACATACATAAGGTTTAACTATCCCTGAGTCCCTAGAATGGAAACCGAAAAAACTTGGCACCTTGTCAAGAAAATAAAGGCGCTTAAAATAGACACATGAGCTCATTACCCCCCTCTACCCTAAACTAGTCCTCTGTCCTTACTATAAATGTATCTATCAGAGCCATTGTAAAGAAAAATCATAATAAATATAAAATAAAAATTAAGAAAGTTCAAATACTTTTACCTCTCTCTCGCTCTCTCTCTTCCCCAAAGGAAAGTAGTCTCTCTCTTCCTCTATATGTCAGACATGCGTATTATGGCGGGTTCGATTTTTATTGTAGCACCATTATTATAGAATATTATTATTATTTTCGAAAAAGTTACAGAAGAGAGAAAGAGACATTCACAAGAAGTGTTTTTTCTCATTTTTACAATTATTATTAAAAATGATAAAACATAAAATAAAAACTAGTAATAAAATAAAAAAATAGAATATCCTTTGTGTTAAAGAACCAGCTGTCATGATGTAGCAGTTATAGCACTCGCCTTACACCTTGGAGACCCGGGCTCTCTACCCGGTGGGATCCGATCTGCACCATTATTATAGAATATTATTATTATTTTCGAAAAAGTTACAGAAGAGAGAAAGAGACATTCACAAGAAGTGTTTTTTTTCTCATTTTTACAATTATTATTAAAAATGATAATACATAAAATAAAATAAACTAGGTAGTAAGAAAATAAAAAAATAGAATTTCCTTTGTGTTAAAGAATCAGCAGGCATGATGTAGCGGTTATAGCACTCGCCTTACACCTTGGAGACCCGGGCTCTCTGCCCGGTGGGACCGAAAAATTGCGACATTCAAAATGATCGATTTTGACCATTTTGAGTGAATGGTCCTGCAGGGTGTTCTAACTTTCAAACTTGTGAATGTACAATCAAACATAGGTTCTTCATGTTCAACGGATAAGTGGAGAAATTTTACAAGGTGAAGCCAACTACATATATTATGGTCAGGACCATGATCAGAGTTTAAAGTTAGCTTAGTGTTAACTCTTGGATGAAGCAATCTGATTGGTTGATTTCAAACCTTTCAGCCAATCAGAGATTGTTTGATCTATGGGTTAAACTTAACAGGTGCCAGCCTTGTCAGCTGGGACGTTAACGCGTGTACCTCTTAAACGCTAGGTCGCCAATTCGATTCCCGCCCGGGGTGGATTTCATCTCAAACAGACAAGGTTCGTTCTCGGAGCAGCTGGTAAAGCTAAACTGTTTGGTACTCAACATAGCTAGATATGGACACAGAGTATTTACGTAACCCCTTCGTCAAAACCTAAACACGGAGCCTGATCTGTGCATTAAGGTAGAATACACAATGATGTTTTTTTGCCGGGACATCAATGTCAGGTGTCGACTTCGCTATTTGTCGAATTTTTCATTTCGAACAAAAATTCATTGATGTTGTGAGATTTTGTACATTTACTGATTAGAGAGGTCACACAGTGATAATGTTTGTCAAATATACAGGGTGTTCCTGTCCGAAGTTAGACACATGGTATTTTTACATGCTGTTAGTTAATTTGAGAACTTTTTGTTTGATTTGGGTCAAATCTTATTGTCTGTGGCTTGACAGGGCTGGAGGATCAGTGGATCAACTGCAGTGTTGATTCCATCACGATCGTCTTTTAGTGCTGAGGAATCATCTTGGGCATTATGATTGTGACAGCATAAAAATGTTTGAATTTTTCTTTGGGAGACATAATCAAATTATTTGTGGTAAAGCAAAGAGCTTTTTTACAACTTTCGTGAGTACCACAACATTTCCAAGTGCCTCTTTACTATTAATTCTAAATTTCTCATTCAATCCTTTTACTCTGGTAATGCCGCCACTGGTCACTACTTGACCAAAGTAGCTACTCCATTGTCCTCATGAAGCTGAGTGCACCCCGAACTCCAAGCACAGAGCCGAAAAAAAAAATAGATCCGCCGAGATTCGAAACCGTGATCTCCAGCGTGCAAGCCTAGTGATCCCACTCGGGTTGCTTTACTCTTTAGTTAATAAATATTGCTGGAAGTGTCACTTAAGTACCAACACTGATTTCAATCATCAGTAAAGTACTAACATTGCTTAATAAGTTTGGGTCTAATACCCACTCTGGCCACGGACGCTACCCTGTGACCACTGCAACAAAGCATTTGACACGCTACCCGCTACACAAATACAAACAAAACATACAACTCTACTTCCTGCCCCCACTTCAAACACCTCTTGTACCTACAAGTTTGACGCCAAATGATTTCCCATTCCTGCAACAGGTCTCTTTGTCAATCATATTTTTTCTCTTCCGGTAAGCCCTCAACATGTTTCTTGCCATGTCATTTCCGCGCAATTATTCGCTAACCTTTCCACTTCATGTTCAATCCTGTATAACGACAGATTCTCATGGTACTTCCCCTCCATTCTCCTTACATGTTTCTTGCCATGTCATTTCCGCGCAATTATTCGCTAACATTTCCACTTCATGTTCAATCCTGTATAACGACAGATTCTCATGGCACTTCCCCTCCATTCTGCCTCCTCCTTCCCCTCTCCCAAGCATGCTTTTACATTCGGAATGATATGTTTAATTAAATAAGTTTTCTTCTTCCTTACGACATCGCGTGCGTGCGAGCACATGGGGAGCTTGGATAGTCCATTGCTCCCTCCTTAGCACATGGGGAGCTTGGATAGTCCATTGCTCCCTCCTTAGCACATGGGGAGCTTGGATAGTCCATTAAATGGACATAGGGAGACCTGAGAATTGGATGTGGAACCACATTGTTGTTTTCGATAACCAGTGGCGGTCGTTCACTTTCTTGCTGGATGAACATCGTTCATTGAATTTAGTGGCGATTTTGGATTTTTCTCGATACCTACATGATGCATGAGCGTTATTAATGGACATAGGGAGACCTGAGAATTGGATGTGGAACCACATTGTTGTTTTCGATAACCAGTGGCGGTCGTTCACTTTCTTGCTGGATAAACATTGTTCATTGAATTTAGTGGCGATTTGGGATTTTTCTCGATAGGTACCTACATGATGCATGAGCGTTAAGGCGTAGACATGTTTATAGGAGCTTGGATAGTCCATTGCTCTCTCTCCCTCCTTAGCACATGGGGAGCTTGGATAGTCCATTTCTCCCTCTCCCTCCTTAGCACATGGGGAGCTTGGATAGTCCACTGCTCCCTCTCCTTCCTTAGCACATGTGGAGCTTGGATAGTCCATTGCTCTCTCTCCCTCCTTAGCACATGGGGAGCTTGGATATTCCATTGCTCCCTCTCCCTCCTTAGCACATGGGGAGCTTGGATAGTCCATCTCTCCCTCCTTAGCACATGGGGAGCTTGGATAGTCCATTGCTCCCTCTCCCTCCTTAGCACATGGGGAGCTTGGATATTCCATTGCTCCCTCTCCCACCTTAGCACATGGGGAGCTTGGATATTCCATTGCTCTCTCTCCTTCCTTAGCACATGGGGAGCTTGGATAGTCCATTGCTCCCTCCTTCTTGGTCCTACATATCAAACTAAAGTTGGTTGATCTATCCTTTGGGATTTATTTCAAATCGATGATCTATTGGCCCAAAGCTCTGGGCCTGCGAGATATCCTAAGTGTTCTAGAGAATAGAAAATTCCATGGCTGTAGTGATGAGGAAGGATTATTATTTTCCAATCTCCTATGAGAATAAAAATTTCAATTGTGTTGAGCATTGTTAAATGCTTGTCACAAATATCGTTCCCCGGTTAATACCTATATACCTAGACAAATCTTATTACTAGACTTGGACTCGAACCACTCACCTCCAGATCCGAAGTTACCACTACACCACTGAGGTTGGTGCTTGTATGACAGTAGGTTCAAATGAATACTGTGAATGGTGACATCCTAAAATGGAGGTATCACTCAACCACTGGTCTTTCATAGCTTTCAAGGAATAAAATCGTTATTCCTGGGGATAGGGAAACGTTTCGAATAGGTTCTTCTGAGGAACTTCTTCTTCTTTAGTTAGAAAACCGTGTAATATTATGGTCTGGGAACCTACATCATATCTCAGATTCAACTTGGACAGGTATATTCAAAAAGGTTAATGGTTATTCATGTAAATAGATGCAGAATAACCGAGTTTCCAACTGTAATTCGCGCCGGCCATTCAAGTTCAGACTGTCTGACAGACCTATAGTTCCTAGTGAGACCTAGATGTGTCAGACAACCTGATGGTTTATGATCTAGGTCTCTCAGACAGTCTGACAGACCTATAGTTCCTAGTGAGACCTAGATGTGTCAGACAATCTGATGGTTTATGAATTGGGTCTCTCAGACTGTCTGACAGACCTATAGTTCCTATAGTGAGACCTAGATGTGTCAGACAATCTGATGGTTTATGACCTAGGTCTCTCAGACAGTCTGACAGACCTATAGTTCCTAGTGAGACCTAGATGTGTCAGACAATCTGATGGTTTATGACCCTCTTTACTATTAATTCTCAATTTCTCATTCATCAACAATCCTTTTACTCTGGTAATGCCGCCACTGGTCGCTACTTGACCAAAGTAGCTACTCCATTGTCCTCATGAGGCTGAGTGCACCCCGAACTCCAAGCACAGAGCCGAAAAAAAAAAAATAGAAAGTAAAAAATAGATCCGCCGGGATTCGAATCTGTGACCTCCAGCGTGCAAGCCTAGTGATCCCACTCGGGTTGCTTTACTCTTCAGTTAATAAATATTGCTGGAAGTGTCACTCAAGTACCAACACTGATTTCAATCACCAGTAAAGTACTAACATTGCTTAATAAGTTTGTACAATGACAGAAAGGAGTCAGCTCCCATGGCGTAGTGGTCACTGCGCTCGCCTTGCACGCGGGAGACCCGGGTTCGATTCCCGGCGGGGTCAAGAAATTTGTATCATGCAAATGATTGATTCCGTGACTGGCCGTTACGGGGCCCACTCAGCCTCGTGAGGAAAATGAGTAGCTATGTAATATAAATGCGCATAGCGACCGGTGCCAGCATGGTAGGTAAACATTGGATTTTAGGATTATTGAGATATTGGAAAAATCCTACAATGCTGCAGTGAGCACCAAAGTTGTGACATAATAACACAAAAAAACTGCATTTACCATAAGGTCGAAGGTATGGACACCCTTTTGTTATACCTATCTAAAAGCCCTCAACCTGTTTAACTTCATATATAGGAGTATCAGCGCGAACGACCTACTCTCCGTAGTGTTAAAACGCCTAAAATTGGGGAAAAAACAATAAAACCTTATCTAGTCCTGTTCTGAAACTTACATGTTTCTTTTTCTCTGCAGGTGGTGAATTTCCTCAATGATCTCTACACATTATTCGATAGGATTATCAAAGGCTATGACGTGTACAAAGTAGAAACTATAGGCGATGCCTACATGGTGGTAAGTGCCCTTTTTTTCTTAACTAATTAACTGTGACACCCCCCCCCAAAAGGAAGCGGTAAATGACTAAAAGAAGACCACAAGG
>NW_007380380.1:0-12815 GCF_000475195.1 Diaphorina citri | reverse complement strand
CTGTTCGATTTTTATTGTAGCACCATTATTATAGAATATTATTATTATTTTCGAAAAAGTTACAGAAGAGAGAAAGAGACATTCACAAGAAGTGTTTTTTTTCTCATTTTTACAATTATTATTAAAAATGATAATACATAAAATAAAATAAACTAGGTAGTAAGAAAATAAAAAAATAGAATTTCCTTTGTGTTAAAGAATCAGCAGGCATGATGTAGCGGTTATAGCACTCGCCTTACACCTTGGAGACCCGGGCTCTCTGCCCGGTGGGACCGAAAAATTGCGACATTCAAAATGATCGATTTTGACCATTTTGAGTGAATGGTCCTGCAGGGTGTTCTAACTTTCAAACTTGTGAATGTACAATCAAACATATGTAGGTTCTTCATGTTCAACGGATAGGTGGAGAAATTTTACAAGGTGAAGCCAACTACATATATTATGGTCAGGACCATGATCAGAGTTTAAAGTTAGCTTAGTGTTAACTCTTGGAATTCTTGGATGAAGCAATCTGATTGGTTGATTTCAAAACTTTCAGCCAATGAGAGATTGTTTGATCTATGGGTTAAACTTAACAGGTGCCAGCCTTGTCAGCTGGGACGTTAACGCGTGTACCTTGTAAACGCTAGGTCGCAAATTCGATTCCCGCCCGGGGTGGATTTCATCTCAAACAGACAAGGTTTGTTCTCGGAGCGGCTGGTAAAGGTAAACTGTTTGGTACTCAACATAGCTAGATATGGACACAGAGTATTTACATAACCCCTTCGTCAAAACCTAAACACGGAGCCTGATCTGTGCATTAAGGTAGAATACACAATGATGTCTCCCTCTCCACTGTCAGTGACGTGGGGTGACTGGAGAAATAATCAAGGATTAACTTTAATTGTAGGTAATTGAAGAGCTGCCAACTACAAAAAAGTCTGGCAGTTTTTAAAAAGGCGTACCTATCTCGTTAATTGTTATTAATACTGTTTATAACTAATTCCAGACAAATATTGGGTCCAAGAAATTATAAGCAACCTTGTGAATAGCTTGAAAAACTTCCCATCTTTATGGAAATACAGGAAGCAGGAAGTCAATCAAGAAACAATATTGTTAGTTTGAGATTTGCTGATGAGTATGAGAAATACTATAAGTAACCCTTGCATGCACTTGTCATTTCTCAATGCATTCTTATATTATTTTTTTTAAAAAGGGAGGTTGTTGTGATTAGTGTGTACCCGGCTTACACAGATTGTTGAGATTAGTGTGTACCCGGCTTACACAGATTACAACATATACATAACCTAGTCCAAATAAAGGTCCATGCCAAATTTGGTGCTTTCCTGACGAAATGCAGCTTTTTTGACGTTAGGCCACCGACTAACCCGTTAGAATACGGGAAAAGGCGAGAAAGAAGAAGATTTAGGTGCCAGAAGAAAAAAGCCCTGAATATTGTCTCGTTTATTTTATTAGTGGATGTGCCAACCCCACAGTGAAGGCGAGAAAGAAGAAGATTTAGGTGCCAGAAGAAAAAAGCCCTGAATATTGTCTCGTTTATTTTATTGGTGGATGTGCGAACCCCACAGTATCGTTGATTTTAGATTTGCATTCAAGCACGATTGGTTTGTTGCCCCCGGGAATCAAACGAGGATTCTCTGTATTGTATCGCAAGTAAGGGCGTTAACTATTCGGCCACATGTTTCTTTTTCTTCTCCTCCTCCTCCTCTTCTTCTTTATCTTGGGTAATGCTGAGGGGCTGACGTATAACATCGCATCGTAACAACTTCCCTAAGTTGCCGATTACATGTGTGTCAAACATGAAAGTCACCTAAACAAGGTGCATGCACTTCAGTGTCATTGTCGCGCACTATTGTGTCGAACAATGGAAAAAATGCAATTCAATAGTTTTCTTCAAATTGAAACTTTTCTTGGATGTATTCAGTGAAAAGGGCTTTTGTAAGCTTTACTTCTCCGATTACCAAACTGGTTGACTTCGATAAGACAGTCTACCAACAACCAACAAGGAGGATTACATAAAATTGATACCTATAGTAGCATTGTGTCCAGCAACAAACTTGATCACTGATCACTGTGGGTTAAGAAAACATCTACGAACGATGGACTGATGGGCTTCCAACAAGACCAAACTGTAGGTTTTGCGGGGAGTGCGAAGAGACTACTCATACCATCCTCGAGTGCAACTCTCTAATAACAGGGAGACTTACTGTAGGGTTAGTTAATTCTCAGCAAGACATCCATGGAAAACATCTCAGGAAAAAGCTACAGAAGATCGCCCGGATCTTGGAACTCAGTTAGGCTCAACTCCGTACACAAGAAGGCCACTTTGATCCTAAAAGTTGAATTCAGCTTATACGAATCTCGTAGCACTGTGGTTCCTCTAATAGTGGCAAAGCACTTAATAGGTGAAATGTATTGACCACCTGCAACATAACATACACACACTCCGTTCATCACGACATAAGTTTGACTGACCCTCAGTCTGTTGAATTTTTGGCAATTGTGCAACCTGAAACAATGTCACAAGTCACAACGCATCTTGATTTATTCCATGTGAAATCATTAATGTAGAAATTGCTAATCGGATTGATTGACAACACCGCAATGTGTCTTCAACCCTCAAAATACACTCAGTACTTTCCAGGCCCATGAGATAATTTGGATCTCACGGTGTTAGAATGATTGGGGGGTGTAAAACCCCTTGAACCCCTTTTCCTCATATCCACAAATCCACACTAAATGCTGGGGGGCTACAATCTCATGTGGAACAGTTTAACCTCTGATAATGCTTGGCTTGGAGACTATGCCCGGACAAGTATGCGTGCAACCTGAAACAATGTCACAAGTCACAACGCATCTTGATTTATTCCATGTGAAATCATTAATGTAGACATTGCTAATCGGATTAATTGACAACACCGCAATGTGTCTTCAACCCTCAAAATACACTCAGTACTTTCCATGTCCATGAGATAATTTGGATCTCACGGTGTTAGAATGATTGGGGGGTGTAAAACCCCTCGAACCCCTTTTCCTCATATCCACAAATCCACACTAAATGCTGGGGGCTACAATCTCATGTGGAACAGTTTAACCTCTGATAATGCTTGGAAACTATGCCCGGACAGTCTCCAAGTATGCTTGAAGAGCACCTTCTCACCTCCACCAATGGTTCTTCAAGCAACAATCTTCGCGCCGTGCGTAAGATATAGGCCCCCTAAGAGTTAGGTTTAGGCTCCCGAATTTCAAACCATTAGGGTTGATTGATGCAAGGAGTTCCAGCGGTGGAGAGGGAGGTGAAGGATTTACCGAGTAGGATGATGCGTTCTGGTGGTTTTGAAGGAAATCTGAAATGAAACATGAAAAATACATGAAAACAGAAAAGTGCCCAAGATAGCAAATTATTACACAGTCACGAGACGAAACACTGAAAAACACTGAAATGACGAATGAAAAATATCCCATAGAGGAGGAGGAGGAGGAAGAAGGGGGTTTAGGAAATGAGGTATGAAAAATAAAGGTAAAATAAGGAGAACGTCTATTTTGTTACCTTTTACACCAGGTTTAGCCTTGGTCTCCTTTTTTCTCTTCGCTTCTCACTGTATCCCTGGGTTTTTGTGATCTTTGAGTTGTGTCAATTTGCAATAATTTGGGGGTTTCCTTTGATTGGTTCGAATGTGTTAGGTTTTGTTAAATACCACGGAACTGTATACATTGTTCTGTATACTGAAATAAATTAGGAATTTCCTTGATCAAGAAAAATTCTTTGTATTTTAAGTGAGATACTATGTATTGGAATAGGTGTAAGATGCATGTTTCCTGTTTCCCCTAAGGAGAGAAATTTGTAGATTGCAATAGAGCTGTTTTGTATTTCAATAAAGTGTCTTTAATTTCAAGGCACTCTGCTTGAATCCTAAAAAATTCTAGGGAATTTGTTAACAAGGAGCGTTCCTTGTATTACACCTAACGCAGATTTTTTCAGTATGATATCTGGCAGTTTAAAAAAAAAAAAAATCCATATGAAAAGAGCGAGGACTCCGAGAAGAGATTTCGAAAACATTACTTCCAATTCCAGTGGGCCTTCAACCCGTGAAACTTTGGGAACCGCTGCCCCATCCCAATTTGTTTAATATCTCCCGAAAAAGCTACGGATATAATCAGGCATTTCTTAAAGAAGGACCTCTCCTTCTCTCTCCTTAATGTCTTGATTTTTCTTCATTATCTCTTTCTAATTTATCTTTCCCTCTCTTGCCTCTTTTTTTTTGCTTTCTTCAGCAGAAAGTTCTACCATGGAGTGAAAAAAGTTTCAAGTAGGTATCCCTTCTCTCTCCCTCTCCACTGTCAGTGACGTGGGGTGACTGGAGGAATACAAGGATTAACTTTAGGTAATTGTAATTGAAGAGCTGCCAACTACAAAAAAGTCTGGCAGTTTTTAAAAAGGCGTACCTCGTTAATTGTTATTAATACTGTTTATAACTAATTCCAGACAAATATTGGGTCCAGGAAATCATAAGCAACCTTGTGAATAGCTTGAAAAACTTCACAACTTTACGGAAATACAGGAAGCCAATCAAGAAACAATATTGTTAGTTGTGAAGAGGCTAACTGTCTGCTAACTGCTTCACCAAAAATAAACCAAAACTTAATATCTGTGAATAAATCACAGGACAGAGGTTCCCCATTTGAAAACGTCAGCACTGGATTCCGTCTTACCTTCTCCTTCTCCCTTTCCTCTCTTCTCCTTTCATTTTCACCTCCATTTTCTTCCTTATTCACCTTTCTCCTTTTCTTCGGTCCTCCCTCATTTTTCTCTTTGCTCCCTCTTCCTAGTTTTCTCTTTTCCTCATTGAGATCTTCAGACAGTTTGCTTTCCCTCATTTCGTGGTCATGGGTAGCAAAGAACTATCGTAGAGAGACCCTCAGAATTACATTTCATAATGTTACTTAATGGAAGACATCCAGAATTTTCCTTCTGTTCTTTTTATTAAAATAAAACTTGCTAATTACTATTCCTGAGACTTTGAAATGAAGTGAGTTTTCCTTTTTCCATCTCTAGTTAGGCCTCAAAGGTCAGTACTTACAACAGTTGTGAAGAGGCTAACTGTCTGCTAACTGCTTCACCAAAACCTAATATCTGTGAATAAATCACAGGACAGAGGTTCCCCATTTGAAAACGTCAGCACTGGATTCCGTCTTACCATCTCCTTCTCCCTTTCCTCTCTCCTTTCATTTTCACCTCCATTTTCTTCCTTATTCACCTTTCTCCTTTTCTTCGGTCCTCCCTCATTTTTCTCTTTCCTCCCTCTTCCTAGTTTTCTCTTTTCCTCATTGAGATCTTCAGACAGATTGCTTTCCCTCATTTCGTGGTCATGGGTAGCAAAGAACTATCGTAGAGAGACCCTTTCATAATGTTACTTAATGGCATTTTTCTCTTTCCTCCCTCTTCCTAGTTTTCTCTTTTCCTCATTGAGATCTTCAGACAGATTGCTTTCCCTCATTTCGTGGTCATGAGTAGCAAAGAACTATCGTAGAGAGACACTTGAATACTTCCTTCGTACTAATAGAATAGAAATTCCAGGGTTCGTAGATTCCCACAAGCTTAACCCATCTTTTGGGACTCTTTGCTCCTACACCTAAGGCTCAGAGTGGACCCTTTGTCCAGGGTTTCTATTGGTTGATTTTCATTCACACACAAAAAGCTCAGCGAATGAGACACTGAAAAGTATGGTCCCTGGTATCGTGGTATCCCAAAAGAGATGAACATGAACATGATATCTTGTTTCTCTTTTCTGTACTAAAAGAAATTTTAATTGTGCTAAGCATAAATGCTTGTCACAAAATGTCGTTCCCCGCTTAATACACTACGCTGGATTTCATGACTTCATTTAGACGCGAACCATCATCCTCCAAATCCAGACTGAACAGTGCTAGCCACTACACCACTGAGGTGGGTTCTCTTCTGTACTACCTAGTAGTTCTGGGAACGGTTATCCACTCAGAAAGGGGCTTCTGTGGGTGGTCGGTCCTGCTTACATTAAACTCAACATTGACTAAACTCAAATAGAGAATTGTGCTGTCCAAGCCGCATAGATGTTTAACTACACCACTGAGGTGGGTTCTCTTCTGTACTACCTAGTAGTTCTGGGAACGGTTATCCACTCAGAAAGGGGCCTCTGTGGGTGGTGGGTCCTGCTTACTTTAAACTCAAATAGAGAATTGTGCTGTCCAAGCCGCACAGATGTTTGACGTACTTTAACAAGTTTGGCCATGCCTCGGGATGAACTAGCGGGATTCCGGAGCGAAGCGACGGAATTCAGCTAGTATACTCATAAGATTACTCAGAGAAGGCATCTATCTGCTGAGGCAAATAATTTCCTTCGTCTCTTTTCAGTTTTTAATTCGCTGAGCTTTTCGTGTGTGAATGAAAATCAACCAATAGAAACCCGTGCTCAATCAGAGGATGATTGCCTCGAAGACGACTCGGGAATTAACATATTGACGAATGGCGAAATGGCAACAATACCACCTGAACTACCTACTTTTGACTCTTAAATATTTAAAAACAGATCAGTCGCGAGCTTACAAATAAAATTACTGTTATTGTTTGTAACCAAAATCACTAATAATCACATTTTATTTCTCGGTTGGTAGGAAATTAAATTATTTTAAAAAAGTTTCAATAGAAAGCAGTCAAGATGCAGTGGAACTTAAAAGAAAAACTAGATATGACCTAGTCCATTTCTATACAAAAATGTGTTTGCCTCTCCCTTGAATTTGGTTACATCAAAATTCTACCGTTCTACTGTATTTCCCAAAAAGTGGAAACTCTAGTTTCTCCACCATTGTTGTTGTTTTTAAGGTTGAGATTTCTCAGATTCCCAAAAATCATGGAGAAGCTCTTACTTTAAGAAAAAAACGTGAAAAAGCTCCAAACGAAAGGCTTAATAAATCTGTAAGGAAACCATGCAACTTTTGCAACTCCTTTTTGTTTCATTGGAAAATATTTGAAGCGTTTTATTTGTCGAAAGTTTTTCTCCACTTTGTTTCAATTGGAATTTTTTAAACCTCTCTTTATTGTGTACAGTTGCAACTCCTTTTTGTTTCATTGGAAAATATTTGAAGCGTTTTATTTGTCGAAAGTTTTTCTCCACTTTGTTTCAATTGGAATTTTTTTAAACCTCTCTTTATTGTGTACAAAGTTCTCGACGACTTCAAAGGCTTTCTGTACGTCTGTGTCTCGATGACGTCATTTTTTTTTTTTTTTTTTTTTAACGACGAACGAACAGAGGTCTATATTTTAAATCGACCATTTTGTAGGTATTTACTTCGTCACTACAACTCTAGGACAACAACACAAGATCATTTTGTAATATTTTTTCAACGAAGAATAAAAAAAGTATCAATGAAATTTTCGTGCCTCTTTGTTCAGATGACGTCAAACAATTTCCGGCTATCGATCCTTGATTATTTACAGGAGGGATTTTCTTACTGACATACCGTAACGCCTACATCTACATGTAGAAACACAATGCCCGTTAAGAGGATCTAAGCTCGATATTCAAGCACTTATGAATACCTATTTTAGACGTGCACTTCAAGTACGAGTACCAACAATTTAAGTACCTCTAACTGTTTAGATTCAAGTATGTAGATGACGTCAAACAATTTCCGGCTATCGATCCTTGATTATTTACAGGAGGGATTTTCTTACTGACATACCGTAACGCCTACATCTACAATTCTACATGTAGAAACACAATGCCCGTTAAGAGGATCTAAGCTCGATATTCAAGCACTTATGAATACTTACCTATTTTAGACGTGCACTTCAAGTACAAGTACCAACAATTTAAGTACCTCTAACTGTTTAGATTCAAGTATGTACCGGGGACAAGAGAAAATCATCAAAAATTTGGAAAACTCCCCACACTCTTCAATTGCTCAAGCATCCGAGTATAGCATATTAGTGGATGCGCCAGATAAACCTGGTTTCTACTCTCTCTCTATTATTCTCACAATAGGTCGAATTTATCCAAGTAACTATTTGAGCTTCGCCACAAATAAATTTAGGTAAGTTTGACGAGCAAAACTCAAAGTAGATAATTAGACATGATATCACGAACGTAAAAAGCCAACTTTAGTAATTCTAAGAAAATGTCCATCAGCTCAGTAAAAGTTGTTTAAAAATCATATGATAGCCTAGGGTTTCTACTTACATATTTCCAGTCATTTCTGGTCTTGTCTTTGTTGGGCAATTTTCCCCGGATCTCGTTTTATTTTCAAGGAAAGTTTCCTATGGTTATAAACGTTATTACATATTTCCAGTGATTTCTGGTCTTGTCTCCCCGGATCTCGTTTTATTTTTCAAGGAAAGTTTCCTATAGTTATAAACGTTAGTAGGTATTTATTATAAATCGTCACGGCTTCTACATATCAATGACTAACAAATGTCCTTGTTTGGTTTGCTTTCCAGGGAAGATGAGGGTTTCATCAAGGAGGAGGAGAAACCGTTGCCTTCACATGAATTCCAAAGAAAAGTCTGGCTGTTGTTTGAGTATCCCGAGAGCTCACAGGCGGCCCGTGTGGTTGCCATTATTTCCGTGTTCGTTATTTTACTGTCCATTGTTATATTTTGTTTGGAGACGTTGCCGGAGTTCAAGCACTACAAAGTGTTCAATACGACCACGAATGGCACCAAAATTGAAGAAGACGAAGTGCCTGACATCACCGACCCGTTCTTCCTTATTGAAACTTTGTGTATCATTTGGTTCACGTTTGAACTGTCCGTCAGATTTCTTGCGTGTCCAAACAAACTCAACTTCTTCCGTGACGTGATGAACATTATCGACATCATCGCGATCATTCCCTATTTTATAACTTTGGCTACTGTGGTCGCCGAGGAAGAAGATGTGCTCAATCTTCCAAAAGCTCCCGTTAGTCCTCAGGATAAGAGTACGAATCAAGCCATGTCGTTAGCTATTTTAAGGGTCATTAGGTTAGTTCGAGTGTTTCGAATATTCAAGCTGTCTCGTCACTCCAAAGGACTTCAAATACTGGGACGTACGTTGAAGGCCTCTATGCGAGAACTTGGATTGCTCATATTTTTCTTGTTTATAGGTGAGTGTCAATTTATTCTACACATTATACCTAGTTCTATTTTATTCAGAGGGATTTTTGTAGATAGATACTATAAAGAGACCTGTATAATAGTTCTGAGGCTTTCAAAAGCAAAGGTAGGCTTCATGTTATGCCACTTTGTCAGTGACTTAACAGGGTTTTATTCCTTTGCATCTTAATACTGTCATGAGACCAAAGTGGTTTGGAACCACTGGTCTATTATGTTATTGTTAAGTTAAGGTACATTTTTAGTCTTCAAGGCAAGGTACTACTGAATATTGAAAACGGGGGGTACTCGTGACCCCAATGTCAGATTTCCACTTTGAAAGGAAGTTGTAACAGCCCGAAAAACTTTCAATCACTTCTCTTCCTCCTTTAACTTTGTCTTCTCTTGGCCAAGATGTAACGGATATGATATGTGACACAAAGGGGTTGATAATGTGTCAAAAAGGATTACGGAGCTTGACACAAACAAGGACAGACTTTCTAGTAGTTGTACAAAACTTTGTAATCTCCCTCTCTACGTTCCGTATTTAAACGTGCTTGCCGGAAGCGAAATTTCATGTTGAAAAAAGTTCTCTATTGAGCTTCAAAATAAAATATTTTGACTCTTTTGTTTGCGACATGTTCTTGGCTTCTTGGGGCTTTTTTTTACATCAAAGAGGTCTTTAGTTTATTTGAAAGACTCACGAGTTCTTTATTGATTTTTGAAAACAGGTGACATATTGTGTTGGTTTCTGACAGGTGCAAGTATAAGTAGATACCAATGTGCTGATCCGGTTATATTCTTCAAAACAGGTGACATATTGTGTTGGTTTCTCACAGGTGCAAGTATGAGTAGATACCAATGTGCTGATCCGGTTATATTCTTCACTTGAGATTTGTTATAAAGTCCATAGTTACATATCTGCTTGATGTTAGGTTATCGACTATGCGTTAGACTCGATGATCAAATGAGAAGCTTCTCTCTGTTTCTGAAGTCCATGTTTCATTTCCACACTAGCTGAGAATGGCTCATCTGTTCTAAAAGTACAAAACACAGTTTTTACAAAGCAAAACGATTCCAGGTATATATTTAAATATTTTTGTAATTTTTACTTTTTACATTCTACTATTCTACGTTAACGCACTATGCCCTTATGACGAATAACCAGACTAGGAAGGTACCTATACGTATTAGTTAAGATGAGATGGTATTTGGTGTACTCTTCAGAAGGTAGGTACCTATCTATTGACGGTTATATAATTAGAAAAAGTAGGTACATAATTATGTACATAAATACCGATTCTGAATACGGTTTGGATCCAGTTATACTAGGCTTATGTAAATATTAGGATTTGGGCCTTGTTCTTCCATTAGGTACCTACATACTCTCGATTCCATTGTAAATTAGGTTCCTATAGTCATATTTAGGTACTTACTGTGTAATAGTAGATATTCACAGGTCACGAGGGTCCTTAGGGCAGCCACTCACTATCAGGTAGACCTGAGAGGTACACCTGATCAGGTAGACCTGACAGGCACACCTGATCAGGTATACCTGTCGAACACATACACTATCAGGTAGACCTGATAGGTACACCTGATCAGGTATACCTGACGAACACATACACTATCAGGTAGACCTGGTAGGTACACCTGATCAGGTATACCTGACGAACACATAAACTGTCAGGTCTACCTGATAATGCGTGGCTGTGGCCTTAGTTTCATTCTCCAGCCTTCTTCGTATGCACTGAATGCTATCTATGTACACACTGTATCCAGAAAGTACAAAAAATTATTTGCTTCAGCAACTAACTCATGCCTTCTAGACTAGAATATCTAGAGATTCTAGAATCTAGAACATAACTCCTATTACACCCTACAACAGAACATGTCACGCGTATCAGGGTATTTCCTGAGCTTTTTCCACGAGAGAAAAAGTTCTAAATTGGATTATGTCAAGACAGTGTTGAGGAGGTAGAAGTGTAGGGGGTAGATTAAAAGTAGGGGTAGTATGCGGGGGGAAAGTAGTTTGTAGATTAGGAGTAGTTTGTAGATTAGGAGAGAAGGAAGACGGAATAGGAGAGAGACAGCCGTTCCGAGAACGCACCTTATCCGTTCAGGATAAAATCCAGTATAGGGAATCAAACCCGCGACCTAGCGCTTATAACTTATTAGACAGGCGACCTTCCTTCCAGGCTAACTAGGCTGGCTGTTCTACAGTTCCCTTATTCTGTCTTGGGTTTTATCCTTGGATGACATTCCACTATTAAGAAAGCAAATAAAAGGTGATGACAATTAACTTCCTTGAAACATTTAGGACGTGATGTAGGAGTAATAAATGATAAACCCGAAGCCGTTGATGCAATGACGAACGTCAATTCATATAACACACAGGGTTACACAATCATTAGACATATTAAGATTAAGAAAACCAGTAGCAATTTACTCATTTGCTAATAGAAACACATTGAAAATCTGCATGAACATTATTATCTAAATATTTTATATTCAAATTTGAATTTTGAAAATAAATACAACATGTTATAGGTCTATAACATATTGTTGTGTCTAAACATGTTACCTCTGATAATGCTTGGATACTGATTGATCATAGTCCCCGAATATACTCAGAGGTACTCTTAAATTTCTTTGGCCCTCTATTTGCATACGGTCACAAGGGTATGATTTTAAGTTATTAGGTTAGTATGTTGATATCATTGTCACTTGCAAACACCTCTTCAGATCTTTGTGCTAGGAGCTATCCTTCTCACGCCCAAGGTCCACACTTGTAAACACAAAAATTATTTTTCTAAAAGCCCAGACTATTTTTGAACTTCTTCTTCGTTAACGCCCAAGGTGCACGCCCGTGGACATGAAAAAAATATCGGTAAAAGCCCGGAATTTTGAAAAAGCCCAGACTATTTTTGAACTTACGCCCAAGGTCCACGCCCGTGGGTTTTTTGAATCTCTCTCTCTCTCTCTCTCTCTCTCTCTCTCTCTCTCTCTCTCTCTCTCTCTCTCTCTCTCTCTCTCTCTCTGACAAGTCATTGGCTTCAAGTCAGCTGGAGATACCACAGGTCAAGAAGCAATAACCAAGGTAAATTACCTAGTTTGTTTTGAGTAAATTTACCATCAAGATTTCAAGCGTTGATTTTTGAGTGATTTTACCAGATTTGATGGATAGTAAGAAAAACACCACTTTCTGGATGTTTTTTCTTCGGCTTTAGTTAGAATACCTAAACTTCTTTTCCGGGTGTAGGAGAGTGAGGACGGAGTTCTCAATCCTGAAGGCAGTCTCGTTGAGATTAAGAGGAACTAGGCAGATTGTGAAACCTTAAGGTTTTGATGATGGAGCTGGATTGATGTATATTGTTGATTGAGAAAAAAAAAAATAAAAATTGAGTTAAAGTTCTTAAAGCCGAGGAATCATTATCTTCCCAATACACACGGGCGGAGAGAATAGGACAAACCAAGACTGGAGCATGCTCCAAGTACTATCCCAACTGTCAAGTATGTACCGGGGACAAGAGAAAATCATCAATAATTGGAAAACTCCCCACACTCTTCTATTGCTCAAGCATCCGAGTATAGCATACTTATTAGTGGATGTGCCACATAAACCTGTTTTCTACTCTCTCTCTATTATTCTCACAATAGGTCGAATTTATCCAAGTAACTATTTGAGCTTCAAAACGGAGACAAGTTTTTG
>NW_007380379.1:4031-25290 GCF_000475195.1 Diaphorina citri | reverse complement strand
ACCTATCTTGGTCCCAGGTTGATACCTCGTTGGATTCGTCGTCTTCCATTACGGGTTAATATGACTATCAAAACGGCACCAGACAATAAAGCCGAGAACAATACAAACCAATTCACACCATTACAGACGTCCGGATATCTCACATTGTAAATCATCATGCTACAATTGGTTGGTACATCTCGGACATATTCTACATTTCCCCACGGAATCATTTGGGACAGGTTAAATGAGATGTGAATGTGCCTGCTGAACATATTTAGCTATTTACTCAAGTAATATGCCTCATAATAGACGGTACCTTTAAAGAGTCTCAGCTAATAATGAGTTCCTATTGTGGAATACCCGAGGCAGTCCCACACACAATGTCCAATAATAATTATAATAGGATCTCGTGTAACATTAAAAGTAATAGGAAACGTTTCAATGTTGTATCGTATAACTAGCTCGTTCTTTGTAAAACATTCGGCGAGAATCATGGAATTTACGAGAAATTTCAGATTTGAATGAAATCTTTGAATTTTTTACGGACTGGATTTATGACGAAAACCTAAGAAATTATTCAAAGTTTCCTATATTTCTATACCTCTACTAGAAACTCAATATTGTACCTCTCCCTTCTAACCAAACAACAAATACCTAAACAACGATTTGAGAAGAAAGGTTACATCTACACTTCGATATTTACAAACGAATAGGTACAGTGAATTTTTCGTAAGTGACTGACGGTACCTTTAAAGAGTCTCAGCTAATAATGAGTTCCTATCTCTTTGAATTAATTCCCTCATCAGCCCATCTCCTAATAATAGTTAATTAGTTATACAACAACTTCTACTGGTTGAATCATTCTCCCTTCTAACCAAACAACAAATACCTAAACAACGATTTGAGAAGAAAGGTTACATCTACACTTCGATATTTACAAACGAATAGGTAGGTACAGTGAATTTTTCGTAAGTGACTACGTTTATAAAGGAAAGACCGAATATATGAGATGTGAAGAAGAAAAAAAATATGGGACAGATGACAACTACATTAGTATCATTTATCACAATCATGCTAATTTGGTGATCAGTGATACCTATTTTTTCCCTCAGTAGTAATAAAAGTGAAAATGGCTGCTCATAAAGCATAAAGCTGGGTTTTTAGAGATTCCAAACCTCTCTTCTGAATTGATATTTAGCATTTTTGAAGATTGTGTTTAAAAGAAAGTAAAAAATATCTGCCGTCTAAAATATAATCGTAGTCTCAGATGAAAAATATCTGAGACCACGAAGTGTATCTTGCAGCAGAGTGCCTTTAAGGGTAGGTACCTAATTTCAATAGGTAAACATCACATAAAAAAGTAAATACCTAATATCTCGTACCTACCTACTCGTATATCGGTACATAAATATGGGTACATAAAAAGGAGAGATACACTGACTTGACACGCAAGCTTTTTGTACAACAAAACTTTGTAAATTTTGGTTCCCACAATAGTAGGAACAAAATAATAACAATAATTATGTTGGAGAAACAAATTTAACATTTTATCCATCTAAAAAACCTCATAGGCTTCTCAGTGATTATAATGATTGGTATACAGGTATCGTCAATACTGCAGACTCTATGGTCTGAATGACCCCCGGATATGAAATTATATTCCGTCCGTAGAGGCGACAAACATGAGATCCATTCAAATCTTTAAAAACGTTTTATTTTTGTATTTCCTTCAATCCTCCCTAAAGTTGAACGAAATAAAGAGAAAACTGGGGCACGGTTCATCCATTGGTCACGTGAGCCTTATTCCATTGTCCCTCTTGCCCAAGCCATATTTCCATTACCCAATTTAGAGTTAGAGTTAGAAGAATATAAAACTGTAAAACGTACAGAAGGTAGGTTTTGGTCTTTTGGCTAATAGCTAATTTCAATCTGGAAAGGGAGAGGTAGAAATGAAAAAAAGTTAGAAAAAAACGTGATTTTTGGTGGATGTGTCATTGGTACCTTTCTGTCCTTTGCGAACGTGTTGACAAATTTGATTCTGGTGCGTTCTGCTAATGGATTCTTACAAGATAAATAACGAGGAACCAGTGAGTATGTAAGATACGAGTAGCTAAATGTAGCACAAACTACTGATTTACTGAAATACATTTCATCTCCTCGATTTAATGTGTAGCAAGAGTATGTGTAAATGTTTATCTATGTACGTCGTGATTAGAAGATAATACAACTAATTATACAACTTTTAGTTATAGTCAGTAGGTTTTACTCAGTAGGTACTTAATTATACTGAACACATATCGCACTACCTAGAAGTTCAGTGATAAGCACAATGAATTCAAAGAGTCTAACTGAAAATGCTGATTGTTCAGAGGTTATACGGTTTCAGTGAACACATATCGCACTACCTAGAAGTTCAGTGATAAGCACAATGAATTCAAAGAGTCTAACTGAAAATGCTGATTGTTCAGAGGTTACGGTATCAATGAACGTATGAGTATGAATTCTAGAATTAAGAAAGGATGTTGGGCTTGGATGCTCCACTTTTCTGTCCAGCCCAATCCGGATGCGTCTGAATATAATTTTCAAGTCGGTACAAATTAGTCTCAAGTTGAGGTTTTTGTAATATCTATTTTTCGTTATATCGCGAGGTTAAAATCGAAACCATTTCGTTATATCGATTTAATTCGTTATACTGAGGTAATTCTTCTCGCTTTTCAGTTGGTACATATGTGTGAATTTTGATGTGAATTGAAGTCTGGTAGGGTTCATAGAACTTACATGTCGATAACTTTGAGCCTTTAAGCTCAATAAAAGGAAAATGAGGTTCGGTAATTGCTCCAATAAAGTTCAGTAGGTATAACAGAGACCATCAAAATAGCCTAGTTTTCAAGAGATTCAATAACTTGAGTTATTTTCTGGTGAATACTGAGGTTACATATATGCTGATGAACATGGATTTGATGGAGAGAAAAAAAAACTGAAAGAACTAGTCTGACACGAGGGAGGATACCAAAAACGAAACAGAATTCTTGAAGAAAACGACCCCCATGACTCATCCAAAACGTTCCAGAGTAGAAAAATGATTACTAATTATTATCCGTGGAACTTGAGAGCTATCCTTCCAATGAAGAATATGTAGAGATGCCCAGGGTCACCCACTTTCTTGTGGAATACCCGAGGCAGTCCCACACACAATGTCCAATAATAATTATAATAGGATCTCGTGTAACATTAAAAGTAATAGGAAACGTTTGAATGTTGTATCGTATAGTTCGTCCTTTGTAAAACATTCGGCGAGAATCATGGAATTTACGAGAAATTTCAGATTTGAATGAAATCTTTGAATTTTTTACATTTTACGGACTGGATTTATGACGAAAACCTAAGAAATTATTCAAAGTTTCCTATATTTCTATACCTTTGTACCTCTACTCGAAACTCAATATTGTACCCAATAGGTACCGGACTGGATTTATGACGAAAACCTAAGAAATTATTCAAAGTTTCCTATATTTCTATACCTTTGTACCTCTACTCGAAATTCAATATTGTACCTAATAGGTACCTACATAAATCTCAAATTCGGCCATGTTTCCCTGTGCATAGTGGCGTAGGTTCACCAAAGTTGCAGGAGGCACAAAGTTTCCCACGACATTGGGAACAAGTGACTAGACATTGTATTGGGATCTTCGAAAGTTTTGCCTTGTGATAACTTGGCGTAGGTTCACCAAAGTTGCAGGAGGCACAAAGTTTCCCACGACATTGGGAACAAGTGACTAGACATTGTATTGGGATCTTCGAAATTTTTGCCTTGTGATAGTAGTTCATTAGATAAAATTCACGTACCTATTAGATAAACTTCAAAAATAACAAACAAGTCAAATAACGCAAAATAAAGGAGAGATACACTGACTTGACACGCAAGCTTTTTGTACAACAAAACTTTGTAAATTTTGGTTCCCACAATAGTAGGTACAAAATAATAATAATAATTATGTTGGAGAAACAAAATTTAAAAATCCCCCAATGTAGAGACTCATCTACAAGGAAAACGCTTCAAAGTGAAAACCAAACTCGTGTTAAATACTCGCATTGACGAAATCCCCCAATGTAGAGACTCATCTACAAGGAAAACGCTTCAAAGTGAAAACCAAACTCGTGTTAAATACTCGCATTGACGAAAAAAAGTAATAAAAACTGTCCTCATTTCCAAGCAAACATTTTAATGCGGATTTCACTGGCACACTTACACCCAAAAAATTTACATGGATTTGTGCATGAAATTAAAATAACTCTCGAAACATGTTTAACAGCTCTCACACGTCACTAACAACTTCATACTTTCATCGCAAGAACAAGAGGACGTGTTAATCGTAAACCTAATCAACCGTGAACAAAGACAATGAAACCGAGACCTTACATTAAGAAGTAATACAACTCCATCGACCTGCTGTTAAATACAAAGTTTATTTCCACGTACACATAGGTCTAATGGGCTATGCTTACCTACATGTAGTTTTTATTAGAGTTAGGTTGAAGGTTCTTAACGTCTAGAATTAGGATTTAGTCCTAATACACAAATTGTTAGGGAAAGTGTGAGCGGTTTAACAGATTGGTTAACGCTCGTACTTAATATAATATTAAATTTGGTCGTTACGAAAATATATTCAGAAGAGATAGGCAATGTGTAATAAAGTTATATTACTTTGTAAATTGGTGTACATTAACATTATTTTTTGAAACAAGTCAATGATGCGTTCTGAAGAATGTTCGAAAGAGAGGTTTTTTTATGGAGACATTTCAACATTATTTCTGGTTGAAGGAATTCTGAACAAAACCTAATGCCAGAAATCACCTGCGAAGATTCTAACGTACTTTCGCAACACTAAACACTATTTGTACCGTGTCTAATGAGATGTGAGAGGATGTAAAAGCTGTTGTTCTGGATGGCGTAGAAAAAATCTTGCGAACCTATTTGCTCCACTTGTTGCATCATAAAGTTATGTCAAGCATAATCTTCGCTTCAATCTGATACGAATCTACAATCTACCAGACTATGTACGTGATCTTCCAAGATAAATGAGCGAGTCACCTGTATGACAAACATGCGAGCCATTTCGAACCCAAGTAGGTACCTAGGTTATGGTACCGAGGTGTGGACAAAAAACGTCCTACGGGTTTGTAATTTTGTATTGTAAGTACCTAGGATTAGACATTCAGAGTCAGCTTTTCAGTGAAGTCCAAGTGTCCAAGTAATTTAGAGTGCCCTCAAGTGCATAACTTCAAAGGGATTTTACACCCAGGTGATTAAATAGGTGTAATTTTGTACTCGTAAATACCTACCTAATACTTATTACTACTTAGAACTTAGAACCAATCAATTAAAATCATTCACCAGCTATTTTGGGACTATTAGGTTATAGCTATACATGGGCCTAATAGCTGTGCAGGTATCGGCTAAACTTTAACTCCTAAAATGAACTTCTGGTGAAGTGTGCTACCAGGATTCCTGAATGTTGTATCGAAAACACGTGTTATTCTATCTAAATAGATCGCAGAGATAATTGGCTGTCGTGTTCAGGCAAATTGAAATGTTATAAGATTATAGCGACCTGCCATGATACCTACCCGTAAATTTTTACTTTCTTCTTCTATGGTTCTCTATTACTCTATTCTATCTAATTCTGTGAAGATCTAATCTAAGATTTTCAAGATAAGTTTTATACCTCCGAGAAACGTTTTGCACGGCACACGTGTAAAACTTTGGGGCAGAAATAGGGGGCACTTAACCCAGCAGAAAGAAGCGTTACCTACCAACAAGATCTAATCTAACATTTCCAAGATAAGTTTTATACCTCCGAGAAACGTTTTGCACGGCACATGTGTAAAACTTTGAGGCAGAAATACGGGGCACTTAACCCAGCAGAAAGAAGCGTTACCTACCAATAGCAGCTTAGATTCTTGGAACTCAAATTGAATTGGATAATTTGCATATGTACGAACTCATGGTTATGGGTGTTAATTGGGCACATCCACTAATAAAATGAGATTTGATACATTCATTAGATATCTCTATCTCTCTCTCTCTCTCATCACTCTCTGCTTTAGAAGTGTTACCTATATTTTTATTATTATCATTCTATCCATATCTGTAACGCTAGTTTCCATGAATATTTCAATAGTGACATGGCCTCACCATCTCTCATCACAGGCAAGACACATTCCTTTATAATTTCATATTTGATCTACTTATTCTAGTCACTAGATAATATTAGATAGGTACCTACCTACTTTCATCGGAATGTTTTTCCTTGATGTCCCCATTAGCACAGTCTCTCATCACAGGCAAGACACATTCCTTTATAATTTCATATTTGATCTACTTATTCTAGTCACTAGATATTAGATAGGTACCTACCTAGTTTCATCGGAATGTTTTTCCTTGATGTCCCCATTAGCACCTCTCATCACAGACAAGACACATTCCTTTATAATTTCATATTTGATCTACTTATTCTAGTCACTAGATATTAGATAGGTACCTACCTACTTTCATCGGAATGTTTTTCCTTGATGTCCCCATTAGCACAGTACCTAGTAGGCCTGTATGACAATATAATGTCTCCATCAATGTGCATCCTTCTTGGTTTTGTACCAGTGTACCAGGTCTTTCTTTGTACCATAATTTTATTTCTTTTCTCTAATACCTGCTTACCTTTTGTAAGTCGGACTGTACTTTATCATTGAATTTTCTTTTCATAGGTTTTGCTCTTTGTTAAGCACTTTCATTTGTTGGACTGTGACTATTTGATGTCTTCAAATTGACAATGTCTTTATTTATTTTTTCACCTGGACCAATTTTTTAAGTCGGACTGTACTTTATCATTGAATTTTCTTTTCATAGGTTTTGCTCTTTGTTAAGCACTTTCTTTTGTTGGACTGTGACTATTTTTGATGTCTTCAAATTGACAATGTCTTTATTTATTTTTTCACCTGGACCAATTTTCGTCTCGGAGAGTAGAAACCTTAAAATATTACATGTGTAGTTTTATCGTATAAGCTTAACGTCAAAGTACCATATTCTGGTTCTAGGAAGGATTAGAATGTAATTTTAACAATATGGGATTCTTGATCAGGGATGTATTTTTGATGTTTTTAAAAGAACATGGCTTATGCCTAAGATAGTTTTACACCAAATGGTGGTACCTATTGTTCAGGACTTCCTCCTTAAAAAGATCCTGAATGGCTTAACACTTCCAAAGAAGTCATAATTTTTTAGTGTTTAAGCAATATGAGCGATTGTGCTTCTGTGAACAATACAAGAATTTACGGATTTAAGGGGGATTTGAAACCGAGTATTCCTTCATTCTCCTGATTTATCCTCATCAGCTTGCGTTATGTGAGATAGGCTATAATGTCATGAACTACCAGCTCTATAGGCAAGTAATCTGTTCTTCAGATTATGGCCATACGTTATAGGTATGGATATGATTTTAACTTCTGGTACTTGAAACCGAGTATTCCTTCATTCTCCTGATTTATCCTCATCAGCTTGCGTTATGTGAGATAGGCTATAATGTCATGAACTACCAGCTAGGCAAGTAATCTGTTCTTCAGATTATGGCCATACGATATAGGTATGGATATGATTTTAACTTCTGGTATGAAACAATGGCCGATAAATAACAAGTTTCTGGCGAGATGTTGGCACACTTCTATCGTGATTGTTGCCCAACGTTTTCATTACTTTGGGTATGGCCGATAAATAACAAGTTTCTGGCGAGATGTTGGCACACTTCTATCGTGATTGTTGCCCAACGTTTTCATTACTTTGAGTAAAAAATCAAATAGGTAAATTGTTTATTTGGTCATTATATTTTGACTCTAATAGTTAACAAGAGTCCATTTTCGTATGTAATAAAATAAATTTACTTAATACCTACAGGTTACAGGTATTGCTCAAAAATCGCTAGATACTCGTATAGATACACGATACAGGATTAGTTATGATAGGTAAGGTAATTCTAAGGACCTTTACCTATCAATAATTTGTAGGTAGGTACCTACCTACAATTTACTAAAAAAATAATAATAATAAACTCATCACAAACGTACAATTTGCCAATAGATACCCATTACCAAGTCGTTTCTTCTTGAGCCTGTTCTGTAACATGATAGGTAATAATGGTGACAAGGTCTAAAAGTGAGGACCTTACCTGATAGTTAGGTGTTAGGTTTAGCCACCTGTGGTGATTGGAATGGTCATTCTAATTTAGGATTTAGATAATTTGATGTCAGTGTTGAATAAATTGTGACGTAATAATTAGGAGATTTTAAATATAGTAGGTGTAAAATATACAAAAAATAGGTTTAGCCACCTGTGGTGATTGGAATGGTCATTCTAATTTAGGATTTAGATTATTTGATGTCAGTGTTGAATAAATTGTGACGTAATAATTAGGAGATTTTAAATATAGTAGGTGTAGAATATACAAAAAAAAATTGACCCGATTACATTACTTTCCTTCCTATAGGATAAGGAAAGTAATAAATAACTTATTCTTTATTCAAGGAGGAAAGGGAGGAAGCGAGAGATCGAAGGAGAAAGAAAGCAAAGAGGAGAAACAAAAATGGATTTTTGGTGGATGTGGCATTTACACTTTCTTTTCTTCGTGAGGGTCTTTATTCAAGGAGGAAAGGGAGGAAGCGAGAGATCGAAGGAGAAAGAAAGCAAAGAGGAGAAACAAAAATGGATTTTTGGTGGATGCGGCATTTACACTTTCTTTTCTTCGTGAGGGATATGTGTTGATTGGTGGATGTGTCAAATCTACAAATTGGTGGATGTGCAAATGGCCCGTTTTCACTTTTATGACTAATTTTACTGTTCTAATATTTTCGAACATCTAAACATAGCTACCGATACAAATAGGTACCTAGTACTGTTATTTTCAATGCCACATATCGAACGTCCATACAGGTAGCGCGTCAAAGTACCATCTTCGTCTCAGAGTGTACGAGCAATTCTCGTACCCTAAACATAGCTACCGATACAAATAGGTACCTAGTACTGTTATTTTCAATGCCACATACCACACATATCGAACGTCCATACAGGTAACTCGTCAAAGTACCATCTTCGTCTCAGAATGTACGAGCAATTCTCGTACATCTTTTTCATGTTTCTTGTTTGGTAGATGGAGGAACTATAACGGTTGTTCTGTCTTCTTCACTGAAGACTTCTTCTGGGGTAATTAAAAATCACGTGTTGGTCGTTTAGTTTTGCTATAAAATGGCCTCTCGGTAGATGTTGTAAATTAGCCTGCTACTTGTGGTTCTCATTGAAAATTGAACCAAAGTTAACTACCAACGTGTCCATATCTTTGAAACAAAGGATTATGAATTTTTTTTAACAGCTTTCTTTCGGCCATTTCTTAATCCTTTTCAAATTATCGAAGTTAACTACCAACGTGTCCATATCTTTGAAACAAAGGATTATGAATTTTTTTAACAGCTTTCTTTCGGCCATTTCTTAATCCTTTTTAAATTATCCATTATCATTCTGATGAGAAGTTAACTACCAACGTGTCCATATCTTTGAAACAAAGGATTATGAATTTTTTTAACAGCTTTCTTTCGGCCATTTCTTAATCCTTTTCAAATTATCCATTATCATTCTGATGAATAAAACATTTTCAAAGATACTATAAGGATACTTTTAAATCTACGACCACTTCCTTGGGCGTTTAATTTTCAGAATGTCATTTTTGGTAGGGATTGATAGATATAGGTAGTTCATTAGATAAAATTCACGTACCTATTAGATAAACTTCAAAAATAACAAACAAGTCAAATAACGCAAAATAAAGGAGAGACATATGTAGCTAGTTTGATAGGCACATTTCGAACGCTTTGGTCAGCATGCAAAAAATACTATGTATGGATAGGATTACCACGTTTCAAAACATTGCCTAACCCTAACCTTTACCTTTAGTACACCCACACAATCGCCTGTGACCTTTACGTGGGTATAACAAGCCAATAATAACTCCATACATGTTATTTTCTTTGGCACTCGAGCCCTAATGCCCATACTTAGTTCAAGTACTTGGCTATGTATCATGTTCAATGACTTTAATACTAGGTACTCGTACAATAAATAGATAGGTACCTACAGATGATGTGTAACTATAATTTATTTATCTAGGCACATACGTATAATTATGTTATTATTTGCCTATTAAGATTGTAACATACTGGACACTGCATAGAAACATTGCCTTTCATCCTTTCAATCTCAAATGTAAATAAAATTAAATAAAAAATAATTTCATGACAATTTGCTATCAGTCACTTCAACATTAAGGAGCTAAGCAAGTAGGTATTTGAGTACAAGGTTCAGCATGTTCTTTTAGCTAAGAACAAAACTGGACCTACAAAAGAAAGGATTGAAGGATCCCTACTGATCGAACGATCGAAGGCGGTGAGTACAAGATGGGTAACAACTGAAAAGATCTTAGTGTTTGCTATGACCGGGTTGAAGGATCCCTACTGATCGAACGATCGAAGGCGGTGAGTACAAGATGGGTAACAACTGAAAAGATCTTAGTGTTTGCTATGACCGGAAAGGGACTAATCATCGGGTTTACAGTATCATTTTGACTTTATATTGGTCTCCTTTTTGGGCGATTTCCACACTTTCAACAGACAGGCAAAATCTGGTCGTCTTTCTTTTCTTTCATGAAGATTATCGATTCGTCAGTGTTCGAATATGCTCATGGTCTGAAAAATAAATAAATGATAATGAGAGCAGTGTGCTATACTGACATAACGTTTACCTTTCACCTGGTAGATAATACCTACTATGTAGAGCAGTGTGCTATACTGACATAACGTTTACCTTTCACCTGATAGATAATACCTACTGTGTACTTATATCTAATACTATATTGGAAAAAAAT
Source organism: Diaphorina citri (assembly GCF_000475195.1). NCBI lineage: Eukaryota > Metazoa > Arthropoda > Insecta > Hemiptera > Psyllidae > Diaphorina > Diaphorina citri. The sequence continues at coordinate 14,350 of NW_007380379.1, read as the reverse complement.
ATCTTTCAATGCTGCTTGAAGTAAATTGCTCAATAGTTAAGCAAAATCCTGTTACTATTTTTCTAGTTAAGTCCGAGAACAATATTGTTACACACTGAATCAATCACTGCCACTTGTGACCTTTGCAAGAATCACCTGTGCAACCTTTGAGTAATCTGCAACAGCATCGCAATTCCCATAGCATTACCCTTAATGACTATCCGTGACTTTCTGTTTCTATTGAAGAGTATTTATATGAAGCACTATTCAATTGTTTATGTGTCCCGATAAAATGAACATTGATAGCCATTTTCATGCTCTTTTTACTTATCTACCTTCCCATAGCATTACCCTTAATGACTATCCGTGACTTTCTGTTTCTATTGAAGAGTATTTATATGAAGCACTATTCAATTGTTTATGTATCCCGATAAAATGAACATTGATAGCCATTTTCACGCTCTTTTTACTGATACGACCAAAATATTGAGGCTGCCACCCACGGATTTGACACGAAATGCCAGTTTGGTGTGAAACCCCAAAGCAACAGACGTCCGAGATGGGCCCGTCCCTCCGGGAATTTTTTAGCCTGTAGTTTACTCGATTGTGGTTAAAGAAAATTAGGACCTTTGTACTATTATTACTCGCACTGCGTGTTCGGCAGGTTGCGTATACCGATTCAATAAATAAATAAATAAAAATAAAACCTGAATAGCACATGATAGAAGCGATTTTGATTAGATAGGTATATATCTATCTACAGGGTGTCCCAGAGTTTATGCTTAAATTGTTTTTCTCGGAGCCTGTTTGAAATTTTGAAAAAAAAAACGTAACTTTTTGATTTTTAAAGCGGATATTTTGGCAATATTGCGATGCGCGGTTTTTGCGGTTTCCGAATTCCGCGAAAACCGCAAAAATTCGAGTGAGTAGTCAATTGTACTTAAAATTTACCGTTGAAAACGAATATGTAATAAAAAAAAAATAGGGGTTCTCAAATCCAAAGTTGGCACCCAATTCGCGGACTTCGCGAAATTTTTTGCGCATCGCAATATTGCCAAAATACCCGCTTCAAAAATCAAACAGTTAAGGGGTTTTTTGTTTTTCGAAATTTCAAACAGGCTCCGAGAAAAACAATTTAAGCATAAATTCTGGGACACCCTGTATACTAAGAAAACAAAACAGCACAATACAAATGAATTGGAATGCAAAAAACAAACGAATCTTAACATAAGTACACAAGCAACAAAATCTTAACCTAAACAAATAATCTTTGGACGGTGAAAACTAGTCTAGTCTAGAATTATTCAACGATGAAATTTTACAGTAGATAATCATGTACTTTTGTCAAAGTACCTACATAAAAGCGAAGAAGATGGGCCCGTCCCTCCGGGAATTTTTTAGCCTGTAGTTTACTCGATTGTGGTTAAAGAAAATTAGGACCTTTGTACTATTATTACTTGCACTGCGTGTTCGGCAGGTTGCGTATACGGTCGCGCTGCGCGCTCCCGGGGCTTCGCACAGTTGTACATATGGTCGCGCTGCGCGCTCCTGGGGCTTCGCACGGTTGTGCATGCGGTCGCACTTTGCGCTCCTTTGTTTACGGTCGCGCTGCGCGCTCCCTATTACTACATAATGTATGTTCCTACATACTTCCATCTTTCATGTAATGATTTAAAATCAAGACTGGAGCCCGTTCTTCCTTTATTCCTTTTAATGTTTCCTAATAACTATTTGACCTTTAATTTGATATATAGGTCGACCTGGTTTGGATAAGTCCTTCCATGGGAACAGACGGACAGAGTGACAGACAGACGACACCGAAGCAAATACAATAGCCCGTCCACTATACCCTTTTACGGTCGCGCTGCGCGCTCCCTATTACTACATAATGTATGTTCCTACATACTTCCATCTTTCATGTAATAATTTAAAATCAAGACTAGAGTCCGTTCTTCCTTTATTCCTTTTAATGTTTCCTAATAACTATTTGACCTTTAATTTGATATATAGGTCGACCAGGTTTGGATAAGTCCTTCCATGGGAACAGACGGACAGAGTGACAGACAGACTGACAGATGACACCGAAGCAAATACAATAGCCCGTCCACTATACCTTTTTACTTTCTATTACCCTTATTTTTATTACTATCTTAATAATAAAGGAAGGACGGGCTAAAAAGTAATGCGAGGTTGAGAGGTAACATAGTAAAGATATGATGATATACTCGTAGCTTACCAGTTTATAATTTTTACATGGAGACTGTTGGTAGGGAGGAAAAAATTACTGCTAAATTCAGTTGTCTTCAAGAGGTTCCCTCTAACACGTTTAAATGTTTATAGTGTTTACGTTTACCTCAACAATTATTTGAAGGTATATCTCCCGATATGGGTCTATGAGAAAAGACAGAGAGGTTATGCCCATAGATATAGAAGAAATCTATGGTTATGCCACGCAATACAGCGTTGCCATGTTTCAATTGCTTTGTTGGCGTGTTATGGATGCACATGGTTAGAGGAAATTAATAGCAAAGCTACGATATTAAATTATAATATCTTCTAATTAACTTTGAACTTATAGGAAAGATGCCACAAAGTCATGTGTATATAGTCAGTAGGAATGTTAGTAATAGTAAGCGACTGTTAGGTGTTATGAGAAGCATATTTTTCTAAACACAAAGCCAAGCGTACCTAATATCACAGCAAAGGTAATTCCTGTCAAATACACATTAGCAAAATAAATACATAGAAGGTACCAAGTGCAAGATTAATCATGTAAGCTAAGCAAAATAAGGTGTTATTTTTCCAAGGAAAACCCACATCCATAAATACCTATCACTAAAAGAAATGGAAAGAAAAAAAAAAAGGGTACCTAGTATAAAACAGTCTAACCATAAAGTGCGGATATAATTAAAAGTCACAAACCTCTCACAAGCACAATACATGCAAAAGACATGAGCACCTAAATTAAGCTATCTCCAAGCTCCACCCGTTCTTAGCAATGATTTTCAATGAAAATAAAGGAGGCAAATTTTATAAAATTAGACGGCATAAATAAAAAAGTAAAAAGAATTCCAATTTACCAGAATGAAAAGTGTCGAATCTTTTTTTTTTTCTATATGAGGTACCTATTTAAAAAGTAGCACCTAAATTAAGCTATCTCCAAGCTCCACCCGTTCTTAGCAATGATTTTCAATGAAAATAAAGGAGGCAAATTTTATAAAATTAGGAGGCATAATTAAAAAAGTAAAAAGAATTCGAATTTACCAGAATGAAAAGTGTCGAATCTTTTTTTTTTTTCTATATGAGGTACCTATTTAAAAAGCGTTCTTAGCAATGATTTTCAATGAAAAGAAAGGAGGCAAATTTTATAAAATTAGGAGGCATAAATAAAAAAATAAAAAGAATTCGAATTTACCAGAATGAAAAGTGTCGAATCTTTTTTTTTTCTATATGAGGTACCTATTTCAAAAGTTTTTTCTACCTATTTTACCTAGGTACCTACGCTGATTACAACTAAAAGTTCTTTCACATCCAATAAGAATTAGGTACATACTAGAAAATGCAAATACCGAACACAATCAATTTCTATTTTCTAACTTACTGGTTCTTACGTACCAATCTACCTACAGTAACTACTTACATATTCTTGAGAGTTCATTGCAAGGGTCGTACTCGTTGCTGTGTTGAAAGCCCTCTGGTCTTCGCGTATTCTCCCTGTGTCTCCCGCGTCTTTTTCTGTGAACTTTTGATGTCTCCCGCGCCCCCGCGGCTGTTCTACTACCGAACATCTCCTGGGGTCAGGGCTTTCAACATAGCAACGAGTGTCCATGATAAAGTAAGGCTAATTAAATTAATACATATAATAACAAATATGTAAGTAGTTATAGTATACATTAGACAATTTCTAAAAATAAAATAAAATGGTACTCTACAAAACAAATGTTATTAACATTTTCAAAAGACGAACATCTGAACAATCATCAAGAAAACGGGAGGAAATGGAAAACAAAACACACAAAAAAGGCTAAGCTAACAGATATTTACAAAGAGAAATATTCCCTCGAGAACCAAGACTTCAAAGAGTTGAGCCATCTTCCGTTCAAAATTGACCAAAAAAGGTAACAAGAAAGTAGTGATTGGAAATTGAATGTAGGGTAAGAAATGGCCAAACTCATTCCGCCTTAGAATTTATATCATTGATGACGAACTTACCTAACAAAAAGCGAAGATAATGATTTTAAACGGCCGAGGATAATTGAGAATATTAAGACAAAAATAAAAACACAACTTTTAAAACAGATATAATTATAACATTAAGGAAAACACACAAGTTGATTAACTGATATATTATTTAAGGTAGAGAATTGTCAAAATGACCACTTAATGAAATTGCAATAGGTAGCTATAATAATTAACGCGTAGGAAGGTACCCATCTCAAATTTCGAAGTTACTGTGTGTTTAAGAAGAGAAGAACTTTTAACCCCAAGTCTACGGTCTCGCGAGAAAGTTTTAGATAACGCTTCAGTCGTTAATTTAAGACCGGTTTTAGCGTCATCTATGTTAAGCTACGCCGAGCAAGGCCAATAAATTGAGAATAAAGGGAGAATGGGCTCTAGTCTTGATTTTAAATCATTACATAAAAGTAAAATCAAAAAATCAAATCAAGAATACCCTGAATATTAAACAAATTAGGTAGGTACATAGGTACTGATTTTCTCTAATCACTACGGGCTAAAAAATTCCCGGAGGGACGGACCCTGCTTGTTCTTTAATTGGAGACAAACATTCCCAGGCCGTCTAGTTTTTTAATGTACCTACCCAGATAATGATATCCCCTCGGGCTAAAAAATTCCCGGAGGGACGGACCCTGCTTGTTCTTTAATTGGAGACAAACATTCCCAGGCCGTCTAGTTTTTTAATGTACCCAGATAATGATATCCCCACAGCCTAGCTGATTTTCTGAAGGGGTAAGAGGTACTTTTTTCTTATATAAAATACAATAAAAGTCGTGAGTGTTCAAAATTGATTACATAACAATAATAAAAATAAAAAGTAATAAAAAAATAAAACATAAAAATGTGGCAAAAATTGTTCCTTCGGGCCGGATTTGAACCAGCGACCTATGGATTTCAATATCAATTCATACTACAGTCCACCGCTCTACCAACTGAGCTACCGAAGGATGAACTCCGAGGTGGAGAAATATCTCTTATCAATGCAAGGGTCTTCGCACTTGCGTACAAGCTACAAAGAGAAGGGAAAAAAAATGGTGTGAACATCACACGACTTTCTATTACATTTTTATCGAGATTGCATGTTTCTTAAATATTGAACTGAAGAGCCCGTTCCCACTTGTTCGGAATAAAAAAATAATCTACCAACTGAGCTACCGAAGGATGAACTCCGAGGTGGAGAAATATCTCTTATCAATGCAAGGGTCTTCGCACTTGCGTACAAGCTACAGAGAGAGAAGGAAAAAAAATGGTGTGAACATCACACGACTTTCTATTACATTTTTATCGAGATTGCATATGTTTCTTAAATATTGAACTGAAGAGCCCGTTCCCACTTGTTAAGGATGAACTCCGAGGTGGAGAAATATCTCTTATCAATGCAAGGGTCTTCGCACTTGCGTACAAGCTACAAAGAGAAGGGAAAAAAATGGTGTGAACATCACACGACTTTCTATTACATTTTTATCGAGATTGCATATGTTTCTTAAATATTAAACTGAAGAGCCCTTTCCCACTTGTTCGGAAAAAAAAAAATAATCGTGTCGTGTTTAGTGGGAACACATTTAAATTACATTGCTTACAAGACATTCTGAAAAAAATAAAAAAAAAAATCGGGCACATAATCGCAAATAACCGACAAATATCGCAAAAATACCTTCAGATCGCCCAAAATAACTGGTCCGATTTTTACCAAATTATTACAGTCGCCTTCTTGGGAGAATATTCTAGATTTCCTAGTACATATAAAATGGCATAGCTCTACTTTGACAAGCCGACGTACCATTTTTTTTTTTTACTCAGAGGACCTCAAAACGGATATTTCCACCCATTTTCCGACCTTGAAAATTTTAGACCGATTTCTATGCTTTTTCGTTTCACTTAATTTTAGACACAAAGCCAGTAATAGAAAGTAATACAACAGAGAGGTTATGCGAAGATCTGCAGCAACTCACAGGGACCGTCACCCTCACTATCGGGTGAGTACTTGGCTCGATGACCCAGGACCTTGAAAATTATAGTGAAGTAGTCACGCTTCATAAGTATTTTTTTCTTTTTTTTTTATACTCAGAGGACCTCAAAACGGATATTTCCACCCATTTTCCGACCTTGAAAATTTTAGACCGATTTCTATGCTTTTTCATTTCACTTAATTTTGACACAAAGCCAGTAATAGAAAGTAATACAACAGAGAAGTTATGCCCATAGATATAGAAGAAATCTATGGTTATGCCACGCAATACAGCGTTGCCATGTTTCAATTGCTTTGTTGGCGTGTTATGGATGCACATGGTTAGAGGAAATTAATAGCAAAGCTACGATATTAAATTATAATATCTTCTAATTAACTTTGAACTTAGAGGAAAGATGCCACAAAGTCATGTGTATATAGTCAGTAGGAATGTTAGTAATAGTAAGCGACTGTTAGGTGTTATGAGAAGCATATTTTTCTAAACACAAAGCCAAGCGTACCTAATATCACAGCAAAGGTAATTCCTGTCAAATACACATTAGCAAAATAAATACATAGAAGGTACCAAGTGCAAGATTAATCATGTAAGCTAAGCAAAATAAGGTGTTATTTTTCCAAGGAAAACCCACATCCATAAATACCTATCACTAAAAGAAATGGAAAGAAAAAAAAAAAGGGTACCTAGTATAAAACAGTCTAACCATAAAGTGCGGATATAATTAAAAGTCACAAACCTCTCACAAGCACAATACATGCAAAAGACATGAGCACCTAAATTAAGCTATCTCCAAGCTCCACCCGTTCTTAGCAATGATTTTCAATGAAAATAAAGGAGGCAAATTTTATAAAATTAGGAGGCATAATTAAAAAAGTAAAAAGAATTCGAATTTACCAGAATGAAAAGTGTCGAATCTTTTTTTTTTTTCTATATGAGGTACCTATTTAAAAAGTTTTTTCTACCTATTTTACCTAGGTACCTACGCTGATTACAACTAAAGTTCTTTCACATCCAATAAGAATTAGGTACATACTAGAAAATGCAAATACCGAACACAATCAATTTCTATTTTCTAACTTACTGGTTCTTACGTACCAATCTACCTACAGTAACTACTTACATATTCTTGAGAGTTCATTGCAAGGGTCGTACTCGTTGCTGTGTTGAAAGCCCTCTGGTCTTCGCGTATTCTCCCTGTGTCTCCCGCGTCTTTTTCTGTGAACTTTTAATGTCTCCCGCGCCCCCGCGGCTGTTCTACTACCGAACATCTCCTGGGGTCTGGGCTTTCAACATAGCAACGAGTGTCCATGATAAAGTAAGGCTAATTAAATTAATACATATAATAACAAATATGTAAGTAGTTATAGTATACATTAGACAATTTCTAAAAATAAAATAAAATGGTACTCTACAAAACAAATGTTATTAACATTTTCAAAAGACGAACATCTGAACAATCATCAAGAAAACGGGAGGAAATGGAAAACAAAACACACAAAAAATACTAAGCTAACAGATATTTACAAAGAGAAATATTCCCTCGAGAACCAAGACTTCAAAGAGTTGAGCCATCTTCCGTTCAAAATTGACCAAAAAAGGTAACAAGAAAGTAGTGATTGGAAATTGAATGTAGGGTAAGAAATGGCCAAACTCATTCCGCCTTAGAATTTATATCATTGATGACGAACTTACCTAACAAAAAGCGAAGATAATGATTTTAAACGGCCGAGGATAATTGAGAATATTAAGACAAAAATAAAAACACAACTTTTAAAACAGATATAATTATAACATTAAGGAAAACACACAAGTTGATTAACTGATATATTATTTAAGGTAGAGAATTGTCAAAATGACCACTTAATGAAATTGCAATAGGTAGCTATAATAATTAACGCGTAGGAAGGTACCCATCTCAAATTTCGAAGTTACTGTGTGTTTAAGAAGAGAAGAACTTTTAACCCCAAGTCTACGGTCTCGCGGAAGCATAATAAGCATATACGCTTACAAATCGGTCAACATAAAGTTCATATTGGGCCATAGACCGAGGAGTTAAAACAGAGGAGGGTAATTTGGTACCGGTACAAATTTACATATTTCATGACATACATATGTATTTCAAATAGGTACCTACCTACCCACTAAAAGTACTCCCACACCAAATTCAGTAAAAAAAAAAAAAAAAAAAAAAAAAATAGAGAAAAAAAGGCACCCTAAATATTGTATGTACATATATTTATAAAAAGTACCAAAAAGAAATGAGTATAAGTCAAGGACTAATGGAAACCTGCCCACGCTCAAAGGCGACGAGAGAGAGAGAGAGAAGTTATGCCATTAAGCTTAAAACATGTATTTTTTTCTCTCAAAAAGGGGGTACGTAATAAAATGTCATCCTCTCTTCTGTTTTTGGAATCGCTAAATTCATCACAAAACTAACGACGCGGACGCAAAGAAGAGTAGGCGTAAGCCTGCCCCTGTAGCATTGAAAACTTTGAAAAAAGACAGAGTGAACCAAGAAAAGAAAATAAAAACACCTTCTGTTGTTTATTAGTTAAAATAGTTTGGGATTATTATAGAGTACAATTTGTGCCATAAATTTCAAACTAAGAAAATACAAATAACCTATTCAAAAAAATTCGAGATTTTACTTTTGCTGGCACCTTTTCCACATGACAGGTGCGGCGCGGTCAATTTACTTTTTTTGAAACTTCGATTAAAAGGCTGTTATTCTTAACTGATGATGTAATGCTGAAATTATTATCAAGAAAGTGTTGGAAATTTGATTTTAGGAAGGTTGAATAGTCCAACCATTCAAATGACGACCGCCATTGACGATTTCTGATATTTCGCTCTACTTTTCCAACATTGCAACAGGTATGCGGGCCTATTTCCGAGATAAATATTGTGCTTGACAATCTTCAATTGGTTCTTAGAAAATCAGTTGTACAACTTTGGATTTGAGGAAACCTAACGGGTTATTAACATTCGCCGCGAAATAGGTAGCATACCTGTTGCAATGTTAGAAAGTAGACTCTCTCTAGTAAAGCCTTAAATTCTATTTATCAACTATATGCTAATCAAACTACCTATGCATATACTTGCCGACAGCCAAGAAAGTCGAAAGATGGTATTGACCATTACCCAATAATTATCCTCTACGTTTAGCTTGCGTATTTGTTCAGTTTAAAAGATATATAAATATTTACCCATATCACAGCACCACAATGTGCTACATACTTCAATTAAAAATGGATAAACCCCAGACTACTAAAATAGTCTAACTGATGATAGGAAACTATTTATTTTTTAAAATGTGAGAGAGACTAGGAGACGACTCGTAAATCAGCATTGAATTATCCAGTCCATCGTGAGAAAAGTGCGTCGAGAATTTCTTTACCCTTTTCACATAAATACCCATCTCTGTAGTATTACTAGATTTCGAACTCCCGGAACATCGCTACGAAACAACTAAAATATGGTGCATAACAACAGTAAAAATATAATTAACTTACGTAATTACTTTCAAATTACAAACGTACGAAAAAAATTCTTGCTCTTATTGTTTATCCATATCCCAAGACTAATTATGTTTTATGGTCAAGTATAATTATGTTTTATTTGTCTTCTTACATCCGTTTTTCTTTATAATATTTGGTAACAATATTTACTTTTAATCATGAATATGTAAGGTAAAACCTTCCTTACCACGACTTATTACTTGGATGGGATATTCACAAAGTCCTATCCATGTACGGATTAAAATAAAACATGAAAGACATGGCAATGAAGATTCCAAAAAGATTATTAAGTTTTGCCATCCGCATAAGTAGACAATGGAATGTATCAAAAAAAAGACTTCTCTTGTACATTCACATTAACTTTATCAGCCATGGATGGATAAAAAAAAGTGGGAACGTGGATGGTATATGTCCCACGCCGGCGCCATTAAATGAAAAAACTTTGAAGCTAATTTTTTTTTCCGACAATAAGAATTGACTACAAATTACGACTTAATAATAGTTCTCTTTATATAACCTTTAAAACTAAAATACTTCCAAACTTCTCAGGTGGTAAGTTTTACTGCTGGGCGGTAACTGCTATGTGAGACCTCCGCTAAAAGACTTTTAAGCGAGATGA
>NW_007380379.1:0-2129 GCF_000475195.1 Diaphorina citri | reverse complement strand
ATGTGGCAAACTGTTTTGGACACACTGATGACTCTAGCAACCCAACATGTTAATCCATGAATATTAGATCAATACTGTATGTGCTAATATTATCCATGTGGCTAAATCCTACACAGACAGCCTGCCTGCACTTATGTCTTCTTAAATGTTGAGCTGTTGTGTACGATTTACCAATGAAATATAGCACCATAGATATTCGTCCTAATATTGTCATGGGATTAACATGTGCTTTCCTTAAGTCCTATCCAGTGTCTATCCAAGAAGTCGTCTGCCAACACTCTTGCGGAAAAATTGCAGGGGATCTCGCTCGTGTTGATCTCCCAGTTACTTCCATACCCTAGTATGCACCAGGTGGTTGACGGGTGACAGGTTCCTTCCAGCAGTATTCCTTAAAATGGATAGTGAAAGCTTTGTCTCAGTAAAGTATCACCAGAGCTGAGAGCATGTGCTTCCCCATCATTAAAACTATCACGTTGAGGGTGGTAACTTCTACTTTACTTGGCATCTACCATGGGTTAGCAAATGTTTTTTAATTCCATCATGTTTCTTTAAATATTCTGTTACATCCAGGGAAATTACAACCCAGAATTTTGTTTCTTTGGTGACCTTTCATCAAAATAATCATACCAGCATTTTCAGAATCAAGACTTGACACTGTTTCTCTACTTTAACCACAACATTTTTCAACCTTCACCTCAATATTTTCCTTTTTTTCATCAATTTCATTTTATTTTCCTTCTTTGTCTTTCATCATGGTCTTCTCCCACAGGTGTTCTGCAATCATGTGATCTCTTGGTATTCTGTTGCCTCTGAATTGCCAGTCACATCATCTGTGGCATTGTCAATGTCCTGAAAATGTCACAATCGACATTCAGATTGCAGGTAGTGAAAAATTCAGTCAGATTCACAAAGACCAGGAGAACATAAATCTTGCAGCAAATAAAGCAGCAAATGGCAGCTGATAAAAGTGACAAGATAATATCCTCAATAATTTTGATTATGATAAATCTTAACACAGTTAGAAGAAGTTTTTACTTGTTGTGGTTTATTCAATTTTTATGTTTTATTTTTTTTTTTACCACCTTGTTTTTTCAAATTTTTTTTTTTTTTTTTTTTTTTTTTTTTTTTTTAATTGTACCTATGTTAAAAGTTGGGGGTCCTCATTTAAGATTTCATAGTTGACCTCCCTGAGGCCACCCCTGATGATAATAAAATGAAACCCAGTAGAATATGTTTTCCCCTGAATATAATGAGACATGTGTAGGTACCTATTTGACAATTTTTATTTTATTTATTACAGTAAAAAATATGTAATGGATATTTTAAATTATTATAATACACAGAAGGGTAATTTTAATCATGTTACTACCTACAATGAATTTAGAAATAAGCAACAACAAACATACAAAGTAGGTCACACTAGATCTTTTAAGGTAGAAAAAAGGACTTAGTTTTAAAGTGAAGAGAAGAGCTGAAGAATGAAATATACCATGCATTTCTAGTTAAATACTTTCGAAAACATTGAACACCTAACAAAAGTGTTGGCATATTACTTGCTGCTTCTACACAAGTGGAACAAAGATCAAAGGTGTTGGCCACAGCAATATGTGATTATATGTCAACAATTTTTTCTGAATATGAAAGTTATGATGAAATTTTTGTTCATTTACATGCATTTTTATAAATGTTCCAGAAACAAATGTTACACACCATGTGTTAACTCTTTGCGGCACGGCTTCAATTTTGTTTTTTGACCTTTGCGGCACGGTGGCTTCGCCCAGGGACCACCTCATGTGATCCCTTAGCATATTACTTGCTGCTTCTACACAAGTGGAACAAAGATCAAAGGTGTTGGCCACAGCAATACTATGTGATTATATGTCAACAATTTTTTCTGAATATGAAAGTTATGATGAAATTTTTGATCATTTACATGCATTTTTATAAATGTTCCAGAAACAAATGTTACACACCATGTGTTAAGGATCCAGTTTCAAGTGATTTCAATTAAAATAAAATACTATGAAACTCAGCTGGGATTGAACGTACACTGTTCTTTTTGCCAGGTAGGTAACTGCCTAGATTACAATAAGTGGAGGTATTTTCCTTTTTGGATAATGAAACAAAAC
>NW_007380378.1:22636-25303 GCF_000475195.1 Diaphorina citri | reverse complement strand
GCATTTGTTTATTTTTTATCTGTACAAGGAAAATTCTGATAGTACCTACCTAGGTAAATAGTTTATTTTAGTTTGTTGATTGAAATTATTCCTCCATTTTCAATTTCTTCAGACTGGGTGGTTGATCTGGATCATCTAGTGTTTGAATGTCAAACAATTCTTATCTCTTCCTCCTCCTCCTCAGTTTTCTCCCCTCTCCTGGGAAACAATTCCCTCTCCTTACCTCCTGAAATCCCTCCCTTCGCCATCAAATCCCTCCGTTTCGCCCTCAAATCCCTCCGTTTCGCCCTGAAATCACTCCATTCGCCCTAAAATCCCACCCCCCTCGCTCCGATGCACACAGGAGCTCGGTGTAAATGAGAATCGAGAGAGAGAGGGAGGGAGAGAATGAGAGAATCTAGGGAGGGAGGGAGAGAATGAGAGAATCTAGGGAGGGAGAGAGAATGAGAGAATCTAGAGAGGGAGAAAAAGACGCGTTTCGGAGTTTTGGTCCACGGAGCTGATGGGGGAGAAGCGTTTTTTCCCCGCGTTCGGTGACGCGCACTGCGCAGACGCCAATCCGCCACTCCTAGGTGGCTCCAGTCTCAGTGCTTGCTGTGAGTCCAGCCAGGATGTTCTAGCCATGAAGAGCGATGTAACCACTCTGGCTTCATGGGCCCTCGTCTGGTTCGGGATTGCCTTGTCCCTTCTCAAGCCTATAGGATTTTTACCCTTTGTCAATGCCGCGTAAGTACAACCTTTATTTCCTGTAGAAACCGTGTAAAACCCCTCTAAAAACTGTAGAAAAGTAGCCTTTTTTGCCCCCGAAAGAGTGCCCGAATCCAAAGAAGAATTAACCTAAAGCTAGAAGAATAATTCAGCTAAAGGTGAAAATAATTTAGCTAAAGTTAGAAAGAATAATTCAGCTAAAGGTGAAAATAATTTAGCTAAAGTTAGAAAGAATAATTCAGCTAAAGATAAAAAGGATTTAGCTAAAAAGAAATGAAAATAAATAAAATATCCTTCAATGCAAACATTGCAAACACGATGCTAGGAATTTATGTCTATAACTTTTTTTTTGCTTTTAATCTTCCCTCATGTAAAAGTCGTTACCCCCCTCCCCTCCATCTTCCCCTACCTTCATACCAGGTCGTTCATAAATTAGGGTCCAAAGTTTACCGGAGCAAACTTGAGAATCGTGAGATTCGAAGGGAGTTCCAAGTTAGTTCAATTTTGATAGGATTTGGCAATAGGAAATTTTCTCTTTCGAGACCCAAGTGTGCCTTTAAAAGTCACACAGGGGACTCTTTCCTGAGTGAGACAATTGATGTCTTTCAAGAGAATAAATCAGTTCATGCCATGAGTTATTCTTTAAAAGTGGGTCAAAAAATGACTTTGACTCAAATATCTCAATTTAAATATATCAATGAGAGTTCAATATGCCAGAAAATTAGAGGTAGTGTTTCCAAAACACATTCAAAACGTACAAAAATAAAACATTAGGTAGGTACTTATACTTCCATTAAAAAAATCTCCAATAATAAGTACCTACACCTAATAAGGTCAATGGTGGGTGAAACTCGCCAAAAACATTCCATTTAAAACACATAAAAGACGGATAGGGAGGAAAAAGACATACTCTATCCAGAACTGTCGAAGAGGGAGGTATTGCTTTGGAACACAGGACGAGTAAACATAAAATTGAGCTAAAAGAAGAATTTTTCACTCGGAAATGTTCGGAACTTACCAAAACTTACCCAATGATGTTATTATGGTATTTTTCACTCGGAAATGTTCGGAACTTACCGAAACTTATCCCATGATGTTATTACGGTATTTTCACTAGGAAATGGTCGGAACTTACTAAAACTTACCCAATGATGTTACTATGGCATTTTTAACTCGGGAATGACCCGAACTTACTAAAACTTACATAATGATGTTATTATGGCGTTTTCTCACTCGGAAACCACCCGAACTTACTAAAAATTAGCCAAAGATATTACCATGGTGTTTTTCACTCAGAAATAACCCAAACTCACCAAACCGTACCAAATGATGTTAATACTATGCCTATTGTCTTTGTACTTTGTTGCGCTACGCTCATACGTCATATTATGCTAAGTTTCTGCAAAAAGTTATGAGATCCCCCCAAAAAATACCACTTCGTGGCATAAAAAAGAACCCGCCAAGTCGTTCCTCCCAAAATAAATCAAGTGACACAAAAAATAAACAAAACTCCATCCCACCCCAAAAAAAGATTAGAAATCAATTTTGTACCCCGCCATTTATTCACTTAATAATTTGTGTGCTCCTCCTTCACGTAGTACCTACCTTTCTTTCCCCTCATTGCACTCCTCTTTCCTCCAATATTACTTCTGCTTCACTGCATTGGCGGCGTGCCACCTACCTTTCTTTACCCTCATTGCACTCCTCTTTCCTCTAATCTCACTTCTGCTTCACTGCATTGGCGGCGTGCAATACTTTAAAAATAAATCGATGGCACGCCGCCAATGCAGTGAAGCAGAAGTAATATTAGAGAAAGAGGAGTGCAATGAGGGGAAAGAAAGGTAGGTACCTACTACGTGAAGTAGGAGGACACAAATTATGAAGTGAATAAAAGGCGGGGTACAAAATTGATTTCTAATCTTTTTTGGGGTGGGATAGAGTTTTGTTTATTTTTTGTGG